>NW_007416526.1:0-570 GCF_000475195.1 Diaphorina citri
AATATACATTCAGTTCGCTGCTAGGCATTTACCCATATGTGACTATAATGACTATCTATGTATATTGTATAATGTATACCAGGGTGAGTAGTAAATTGCCTGTTGAAATGGGTGGCACATTTCTTTGGGTCAGAGATTATCTCCAGAAAAATCCACAGCCACACTTTTTACAACATGGACAAAGGAAGTAAACACCACTCTTAATATTCAAGTCAACGGAAAAACACTTCCAACCATAAAAAACCCTAAAATCCTTGGTGTTGTTCTTGATCCTATGATGACATTCAATAAACATGCAGAAATCACCACCAACAAGATTAAAAACAGGAACAATATGCTAAAAACCCTGGCCGGGAGTAATTGGGGTAAAGAAAAAGAAACAATGGTCACCACCTTTAAATCCATTGTCAGGCCCATACTTAATTATGCAGCCCCAATATGGACTCCACAACTCTCCCAAACCAACTGGTCGAAACTTCAAAGATGCCAAAATTCTAGTCTCAGAATTGCAACAGGATGTCACCTCATGAGTGGTATTGACCATCTTCACACTGAAACTCTTGTGCTGCC
>NW_007416527.1:0-570 GCF_000475195.1 Diaphorina citri
AGAAGAGAGAGAGAGAGAGGGGAGGGGAGAGAGTCAGGAAACAATAAAGAGGGAAAATCACATCCACACAATACAAGCTTCAGAAAAGAGAGGAGGCTATATTTACGTATGTGGACGTCAGAAGAATCAGTTTATGCTGACGTCAATATCAGCTATGCTGACTGAACTATCTGATATGCTGATTCAACTATCAGCTATGCTGTTAAGGCGGTCTCTTCCTGATCCCTAATGTGCCGCGTCCATTTTAGTTTAGGACTATTGCACTGATCAGCTATGCTGACTGAACTAACAGCTAGGCTGACTGAACTATCTGTTATGCTGATTCAACTATCAGCTATGCTGACTGAACTATCAGCTATGCTGACTGAACTATCAGTTATGCTGACTGAACTATCAGCTACGCTGACTGAACCATCAACTATGCTGACTGAACTATCAGCTGTGCTGATGCGGCTGTTCAGAACTATCTGATATGCGGACTGAACGATCTGATATGCTGGGTGAATTATACCAATAATATTTGTGTTGACTTTAATATCAGCTTTAGTTATGATGTAATCAATTTCAAGA
>NW_007416528.1:0-570 GCF_000475195.1 Diaphorina citri
AACGGTAAGAGCTAGCGACTTGAAATTTGGTATGTAGCTGTCAAATGTGACAAGGATGCGACACGAAACTTTTGGTTAGGATCAGTGCATTGGTTGGCGACATTTTACCGCTTTTTGGCGGTTTTCGGTCTAGTTTAACAATATCTCGGGAACGGTATGAGCTAGAGACTTGAAATTTGGTTGGCGGCATTTTACCGCTTTTGGGCGGTTTTTGGTGTAATTTAACAATATCTCGGGAACGGTATAAGCTAGAGACTTGAAATTTGGTATGTAGCCGCTTTTTAGCGGTTTTTGGTGTATTTTAACAATATCTCGGGAACGGTATGAGCTAGAGACTTGAAATTTGGTATGTAGTTCACAAATGTGACAAGGATGCATAAAAACGTTTGGTTAAGATAGGTTCTGCGCTTGGCGGTATTTTGACCGCTTTTGGACGGATTTCGAACGTTTTTTGGCGGTTTTCAGCTATACCGACTAAACGGTTAGAGATATGGTAAAATAATACTCACATAAGCATCATTCAATAGGATAAGGAAAGTCGTGTGATGTTCACACCAGATTTTTTACATA
>NW_007416529.1:0-570 GCF_000475195.1 Diaphorina citri
GGGGGGGTGGAAGAGTTACGACTCTCTTATCAGAACTCTCTACAACACCTGAGTCCTTGTTATTCTGACACTGGGTCCACTAGAGGGTTATTATCATTGTTATCATGACAATGAGGTTTTTATTATTGTTATAATAACTAGCGGGGGTTGTTACTGTTTTTATTATGACACTAGGGGGTTATTATCATTGTTATTATTATTACGCTAAGCAGGAAGTTGTTATTGTTATCAGAGAGTTTTAGTTCTGAAAGGTCACGTGTTTATACGAATTTCCCAATTTGTTGATGAAGATTGGGCCTTACCCATGTCGGCTTATCTTGGGATCAAGTTTATTCCTGGATTAATGTTCTACTTGGTAAACTCCAGCATAAGGTTGAAGTAACCGATTAATGGAGGAACTATCCAAGTTGTTACCAAGTAGGTAGAAGAAAACCGACTTAAACAAACAAACAAACAAACAAACAAATGAGAATTTAACATTATAATTATAGGTATACACATTGACATTGTATACACTTTGACATTGTATACACTTTGACATCCCTTGTATTATTCTATCTCTGTAACAAA
>NW_007416530.1:0-570 GCF_000475195.1 Diaphorina citri
AAAGAAGAAGAAGAAGATTTCCATTTAGATTCGTTCCATTTGTGCAAAAAAAATTAAGGCACTCCCGGCGACCTCACCAAAAAAATCGTGGCAAATTGACTTGAAGAAAAAAAAAGAAGAGGTTTGACAGAGGGAACTGTAACTGCTAAGGTCTTATCGTCCCAAAATCGAAGAGAGAAGGAAGATATAATAGGAAAGCCAGCCGTTCCGAGATCGACCATTATCCGTTCAGGAGAAAATCCGCCCTGGCTACCAACCAAGCTAACTAGGCTGGCTGAAGTGACTTTTGATTTTTGATATAAAACAGCACTCTTCGATCTAGTCCAACTGTTTTAAAGAAAGCCAGCCATTCCGAGATCGACCATTATCCGTTCAGGAGAAAATCCGCCCTGGCCGGAAATCGAACCCACGTCCTAGCGCTGACAAGGCAGACGCACTACCAACCAAGCTAACTAGGCTGGCTGAAGTGACTTTTGATTTTTGATATAAAACAGCACTCTTCGATCTAGTCCAACTGTTTTAAATCAGGTAACACGAATTAGGCCAGAAATTGCAAAACCACAAATGAAT
>NW_007416531.1:0-570 GCF_000475195.1 Diaphorina citri
TGGTAAGGTTTTATCGTCCCGAAATAGAAGAGAGAAGGAAGGCGGGATAGGAGAAACAAACAGGATCTTCTTCTTCTTCTTTACCAAAATGGAGGAGTTGCAATTGGGAAAATATTTTTAATAAAAGGTTGATTCCTACGCAAAAAGTTGTGAAAAATCCAAATCTGAGGTCAAAACTCCAAAAAAGTAACTTTAAAAGGTCGAAAATTCAATTTTTAATTGCCGTTCTAATGAAAAAGTTCAAAGAGTTGTGACGTCAGATTTCGATCTGGTGACACACATTTCTAGTCATCTGACCGAGGTTCTATGGTGTTTCCTGTGATAGTGATAGTTATACCGTGGCGATAGTAATAGGTGACAGTCCAAATGATAGGTTTGTGACCAAGTGTCATTTCTAACCGTAACAGAGAAGAAAGTCATTTCTAAACCGTAACAGAAGAAAGTCATTTGTAACAGTAGAAAGATATTTGAATGTTCCGGTGTTAACCCGGTGAAGTTAGGTGTTGGGATGTTCTCAACTCAACTTTCAGCTGAGGCGAAACTTTTTCTCTACTGCCTTCCAATCCAGTT
>NW_007416532.1:0-570 GCF_000475195.1 Diaphorina citri
TCCGTTTGAACATATTGTGTGTATGTTAGCTGGTGAGTATACCTAGTTCTTATTAAGTGCAATAATCCTAAGCAAAAAATGGACATGGCACACAAGGGATCAAGAAGAGACCACCTTAGTTCAAATGAATTTATCCCATTTTTTTCTTTTTATACCTTGTTAAAAAAAAATGTAGGTACATTAGACACAGTATATTTTCCTTTGTTACCTACTTGCTAAACAGGTTCAAATTAATTTGCTTTTTTTGGGTGGTTCTTGATTGCAGGAATGTTATTCTTAAAATCAAGACATTTTTTAGGGTTAAGGGAAAGCAGTTTGGTTCGATTTTTTTCTAAAAAAAGAAAAAATAATAAAAAGTTGTGACCAAAGAAACGTTATTCCCCTTTCCCTGTGGTGTATACTGTTAGATGCTAGCATCTTCTTTTTCTTCGCCTTTTCCCGTGTACAGACGAGGTCGTTTTTCATCAGCCTCTTTATCAGCCCTAACCAGGGTGATTGCTAGAATAAGACCTGAAAAGTCCCTTCACTCTTTCAGGCATCAACTTTCTCCTCCCCACGCTCTCCCTCTAC
>NW_007416533.1:0-570 GCF_000475195.1 Diaphorina citri
CAAAGTTAGATATGAAAAAAGATGACTTGTGGAAAAATCTTGCCTATGAATCTTTTCCCTTTGGAAAATTCTAAATTTATCTGGTGTTTTGAAGAAAAACCGGGCGAGAGCATGTGTGTGAAGTTAGAAACCAAAAAGAGAAATTATTGAAGCAAGGTTGCCAAACCTCACGCCCGCGCCATTCTTTATATTAATTCAATCAACGAAAACCAATAGAATATCTCGTGATGGTGAGTTTAATCGATTAAAATGTTTTTTATTAATCCGCGCAAAATATCGTGTGTGAATTTATGACTTGATTAACGCCCTGAGGCCCTTCTAGATCTTTAACATCAGCTCTTTCACGAAAAAGTGGACCAAGCTCCCCAGGCTTATAAACACAGTAGAAGATTGTGTTATACAAAACAAAATTGTTATTATTATAAATTTCTGTAATAATTCATTAGCTACTACCCATCATAAGAAACAGGCTCCTATCTAGGATCTCATTGAAGGGAGGGGAGCAGGAGAGGACAAACTTCGAAATCCCGGGCCCCCTCGGATCCCCCCCCCCTACAAACTGCACTGCTC
>NW_007416534.1:0-570 GCF_000475195.1 Diaphorina citri
GAACAAATCCATAGAGGGATCTTACCTTTGTTCCAAGAACCAAGCCATCCGGATTCTCCGTCTGTGTAACTTCCGATTTCGTTGGTAAAAAGTGGACTGGATACGGTTCCAATGAACGAAGCCCAAGTGTGAGTCATGAGTAGGAAGGCTGAAAATAGACAAAAAAGGACTGCCAAAAGAACCGATAGTGCTTCTGATGAGACTGAAATAGCTCTCGACTCTTCGCAATTAAATTATTCACTTTTTTCTTCCGAGTGTTCCATATGTTATGGGTTATGGGAAGTTTCCATAAACTGGCACACACTCTTGGGAGTTGAACTTTTCTCATTCACTGTCAAAATTTCCACATGTATTTGTTATTCAGAGTTTTCTGAACCAAATGCGGCCCGTCTTGGTCTGTTTGTTTTTACCACAAGTGTAGCTTCTGAAGTATTTAGTCCATTTTGAGATACCTATATCAAAGTGGACATTTTCAGAATGGTCATTTTCTTTCCAGTGTTAAACGCGACTAAAAAACGGCAAATCATACTTCTTTATATAGGTACTTTTTACATAACTTACGAAGGTAAA
>NW_007416535.1:0-570 GCF_000475195.1 Diaphorina citri
ATTCTCTCTCTCTCTCTCTCTCTCTCTCTCTCTCTTTCTCTCGTTACTTATTCGTTAAGGAAATTGGACTTGTAATCTCAAAATACACAGCTACAAAGTACAAATATGTACATAGTACATACCTACATACGAGGAAAATCCTTGTTAGAGGGTTAGAGCTCACTGAAGGACTTTGTGTAATTTACACCGAATAAATATAATACAATTCATACTTATATACCTATAACATACTTACCTACTTACTTACCGGTAATTTTTTCCTAAACTAGACTCACCAATCGAGTCCAGGTGTATGAATAGGGGAATATAATAGGTAATGAGTTAAAATTCTTTTCAAATAATGACAATGATATGATAATGAGACATACCTATGTAGTGTACCTACAGTATAGAAATCCAAGTAGATTTTGAATTATCTCTCCCTCTTCTTTTTCTCTACTCTCCTATTCTCTCTCTCTCTCTCTCTCTCTCTCTCTCTCTCTCTAGCTCTCTCTTTCTCTCCTGTCTAGACATTCTGGAATGAAAATTCCATGTCCCCGTGCAAATTGGATTCCATCTGAGTTTAAAACA
>NW_007416536.1:0-570 GCF_000475195.1 Diaphorina citri
GTAAAAAACTGCACCCAACGTCAATGAGATGAAAGTTAGTCCAGAGGTAACGTATTTGTTCATCATGCAGAGGGTCCAGTTTTGGAGCCCACCACCAACACAAAATTTGAATTCGTATTTAGATAGCAAACGTTTCAACCGGTTAATGCAAGTCACTTGAGCCAGCAGCAATAGTAGGTTGAATGCACTACTGAAGACTAAAGTTAAGCTACGTTGTACGTGATTGCACAATAATACCTAAACTTAAGCACACAGTACAGTATTAATTGTCCCTCAGTATATAGTATACATACCTTAAATGCTCCAGTTCCTCACGGATCACTGAAGTTAAGCAACGTTGGGCTGGGTTGTACGATGATGACATTATCCCTATGTTTACATACCTGGGGCATACTTCGGAAAGGAACTTGATTGGTCTGTTCAGAACTCAATGACACAGGTGGATGGGGTTGAGTAACCACAGTAAGGTTGGGTCGGTTTACAAACACAGGAGGCGTACTATTCGTATAGCTGCTGGTGGAACAGGGGCTTTTCACTTCTGGCGGTGTCTGATGTTGCTGTTGGGGTTGG
>NW_007416537.1:0-570 GCF_000475195.1 Diaphorina citri
GTCCTTGTCATTGATAATGTACCCCTTCCTACACTTCGGGCATCGGATGGCACTCATATAGGTGCCCAACTCAGTGGGATCATCACAGCGGACACACTTGCATTCGAAGTATTTGCCCTTCCGGAGTATGTCCCGACGACATTCTGTGCCCTGGGGGAAAAGAACATTAGGCGTTTCATGATCTTGTTGATTTCATTGGCGGTATGAATCATCGATTGAGAAGACCCATTTTTGTGAGAATAGCTGGGATAATATCATGGGAATGGAAAGAACGGGACTGACAAATATAAGCCTAAATTTGAAAAATCCTTCACATTACTTCAAAGTAAAGTTGAATTCTGCATAGGCAAGTGCTACATATTGCTAAGCAGCTAGCTAGACAATCACTAAATCACTATCGGAAGTGTCTCAAACACTGGTACTGAAAAGCTCGACAAAAACCATCAGAAAACACGGATATTTTGTGCTAACGCAACACATATCATGGGCACAATGGCACATACCTAATTGGGTCACCATTCCCAACAACTCATCGTGTATAAAATTTCATTAATCTGCTGAATATAATTT
>NW_007416538.1:0-570 GCF_000475195.1 Diaphorina citri
AAAAAAAGAGAAGGGAAAATTAGGGGGAAGAAGAAATAGAGAAAATAAGAAAGAAAGGACGAAGAAGAGAGAGAGGACGGGAAAGATAGAAAGAAGGAAGATGATAAAGAAAAAAGAAAGACAGAGCATTAGAAAGAGAGAAAAAAGGGAGAGACACAGAGAGAGAAAAGTTCTCTCTACATAATAATACCCACAGAAGTTATTTCTGTCCCTCCAAAAAGACAGACCTGTCTGAAAAATTTGATTAGAAAAGTTTTGACACAATTCTGATGAAATTTTTTTGAAAATGCCTGCGAATATTTTGAAAAATGTGGTTTGTTACTTTGTTTGTGTTATTCAAATGTTTCTTCAACTTGTTTTCTTCTTCTTCATCTTCTTCTTTTTTTCCTCCTTGTACCCCTCCTCTTCCTCCTTTTCTTCCTTTATCACTCTACTCCCTTTTCTCCTTTTTTACATTTTTTCTTGAAAAATCATCATTTTCCAATGTTCTGTAGACATTTTTACTTTCTAAGAGAAAGAGAGAGAGAGAGAGAGAGAGAGAGAGAGAGAGAGAGAGAGAGAGAGAGAGAG
>NW_007416539.1:0-570 GCF_000475195.1 Diaphorina citri
TAACTATTTCAGCAACAACTCTAAAGGTGAGTCAATCAGAACTTTTAATGTTTTCTCATAGATATCTGTTTTGCTAACCAAAGAATCTGACTTTAAATCAAAATAAACTAAAGTTCATCATCTTCTGTTCCTATACACATCCATTAATATAAAAATTGTGTTCTGAGAAATCTAAAGATTCACATTTTGTTTCCTTGTTTATGGTTGGTCAATGAGGATTGGAATTTCCAGTTACATAGTATGTTTAGCTCTTTTGTTTAAGCAGACCATTGAAAATTTCAGAACAAAAAAAAAAATTGATTCAAAAGCTTTCTCATTCCCCCCCCCCATAATCTGAGAAGGATGTAGAGACGATTAAAGTTAGGTTCCCAAACTTGTGATACAAACAGAGGGTGTGAACTGTGAAATAGAGAGAGATTTGACTTGAAAGTTTCATACTTAATGACATGAACAGGATTACGGGAACATTTTATGAGACTTGCTCTTCCTTAAGCATCAAACTGTTTCAACAATATTTACCCTTTTACGGAAAATTCAATTTTCCAAGGGAAACCCGAAGTTTAGGTAGTC
>NW_007416540.1:0-570 GCF_000475195.1 Diaphorina citri
CATCAGCTAATTTTTCTTTTCTTTGTGAAGTTTCAGAAGTTTGTCTTTTTGAAGACGAGGGTTCACTTCTTAGTGTTATATGTTGTAGGTACCTACGTACCCATCTGAAAATGGACTTTTCAGTCCTATACATGGACGATACTAGGATAAACAAACAAGGCAGATGGATATATGAAATACCTACCCAAAGTACTGTGTATTATGCTAATGGCAAAGATACGGAGCAGGAAAACGAAAGCTTCTAACTTTATAGTAAAAAAAAAAGAGAGAAAAGCCAAAACGTGTGTGTGTGAGAGAGAGAGAAAGTGAGAGATAATGGAGAAAGAGAGAGGGGTGGAGAGAAAGAGAAAGAGAGAGGGAGTGAGAGAGAGAAAGGATATTGACAGGCAGAAAGGCTAAGAGGTCCTCATCTGCCATTGGTTCTGGCCACTCCACATGCGCTCTCTCTCTCTCTCCATTTCTTTCTCTCCCTCTCACTCCTTCACCCTCGATTGAGCTGAAAAATAATTCCACTTCTATCTCTCTTATTCTTTCCCTCCCTTTCTCTCTCCATTCCTCCCTCTCCCTCCA
>NW_007416541.1:0-570 GCF_000475195.1 Diaphorina citri
ATTGAGTTAATGTGCACAGAGGTATACAAATTTATGTGTTTAATCTAGATCCAAATATCTTGCACCTAAAGTAGCGTCACAAAGTTACTATAGGCATTCATTGTTCTTAACCTTAGGTCTATTTTCCTTTTGGGAACAGAACACTGAACACTAGAGCTTCAATGGTTAGGAACACACCATCTGGAATTGTCCATGGTTTAGTACAATCCCTGTTTAATGCCACTACTTCATTTTCCTTTGAAAGAGAAGAAATTGTCTCAGTTTCCTAAAGAAAATACAACTCCACTAATACAGATTCCAGTTGATATCCATCAACCCTAGTGTACTAGACTCACCTTATCGGTCCCTCCTGCCCCTGTTTCCTCACACTCGGTCCCTAATGTATCCCCCACACCCCCTCCACACTTGTGTTTTACTCATCCCTAACATTCCCCACACCCCTTCCACACTTGTGTGTTTCTAGGCGTAGGCTCATCCAGCGGTGTTAGAACACCGGGTGGTCGCCACGGGATGGTATTCGGTCTGTCCACCCCTTCTACGTCTCCCCACTCGACTCCCCTGACCCCAGGT
>NW_007416542.1:0-570 GCF_000475195.1 Diaphorina citri
TATCTGGGCGCACGGCAGTGCGCCAGGCCAAGTTCCGGCCTGAGCACGCCAGTGTGTACCTATATTACACAAAATATTTCGACGCATTTTTGCCCCTATCATAACTCCGTTAATTTTTATTTTAAATAGAGAAAGCGTGTTCATTACATCAGTAAGGCGGATTTCACATCTAGACTGCAACTTGTCAAGTTGAAATTGAGAGAAGGTTGAAGGAATTGAGATCCAGCATTTTCAGTAGACACGAAACACTGGGAATGCAGACTTGGCCTTAGCTTTCTGATCTCACCACTTTTATAGGCCGACATTTTTGGATAGGGACTTGGCCTTTTTTTTCACATTTGTGTTTTTGTGGGGGTTTATTTATTATTGTATTAAAGTGAGCGATTTTTTTTTTTCTCTAAATTGAATAAAATCAAATTATTTACTCTGCAGTATATGCTGCTGATCAGGGCTGTATTTAGAGGGACCTAGGCCCAGGATCCCTGATCGGGCTTTAATTTTTGTTCATTTACTGTGGGTGGAATTTTTTAATTTTTGTTCATTTACTGTGGGTGGAATTTTTTAATTTTT
>NW_007416543.1:0-570 GCF_000475195.1 Diaphorina citri
ATTCAACATAATTATGACCACACTAAAACTGGTTTATTGAAATTATCTTGTCAAACTGTCCAGATTTGAATCCGCTTAATAAGATATACGTACAACCATCATGAGAAAGGGTTATTACTCCTCTTCAAAATCAAAATTGCTCGAGGAGGTAACAAGCCAACCTGCCTTCGTGGTTTGATAGTTGGTTGACGCTTGCTAGACAGGTAACCGTGGGCTCAATCCTAGTCACAGGACAGAACATTCCCAAGGGTTCATCCTTTGATCTTACCTTCTTCTGTAGTTTGGATTCCAGTCGATGCCGGTCGACTATAGACGCACCATAACAGTAGCATGAACTCCATTTTTGACGGAGGGAAAACTAGAATAATAGCACATCTTCAACACAATCAAGGCAATTGATTCATTTGTACCTACGTGAAAATTCCTATGCTCGTAGGTGCATATATCCCTAACAAAACAACCACTTCAGGACACGTGGGATCTGAAGGGGAGACTTGAGAAAGATTAAGATAATATTATCTCTGTACAAAATAGAGAAGGGTGTGCATACTCTGCATATTATTCGTAGAT
>NW_007416544.1:0-570 GCF_000475195.1 Diaphorina citri
CCTGATACAATTTTCATTATTACGGTACAGGATATGTTGTCTCAAGTCTTCATTGAAATCATCAATATTGTTGTTATTAATTGATGGTGATCGATATACACCTATAACTTGATATAGTTTTTTATTTATATAGAATGTTATTTTCAAAAATTCACATGTTTTTAAATCTTTTTCTTCGCATTTTGTTACTGTTATATCATCCCTTGTATAAATAACCACACCTCCGCTTCTATTTTTTGTTTTGTGAGTGAAGTGTGCATTGAAACCATCAATATTGTAAACAAAGTCAAACTTCCTAGGATTATACCAGCATTCAGTTAATACTAAAATGTTTACATTTTGTCTAATTGAATCAAAATTACATATAAATTCTTTAAAGTTCCTATTTAATGATCGAATATTCATTTGCAATATACCTATTCCATTTGTTTTAAGAGCTAGACAGTCATTGAAAGTAACATATCTCTCTGTAACATACTCGTCCTCAATGATATCTAAAGCATCCATTTATGTACCTGAAATAAAAAATAGAATTGATTAATAAACTGCTGTGGAAAAGAAAAGGAAAAG
>NW_007416545.1:0-570 GCF_000475195.1 Diaphorina citri
ATCTTATGAGAAATTTTCGTTTTTGGGTTTAACATTTGTGCCAAATTTAATCAAAATCGGACAAAACCATTTGAGAGTCACAGTGAAGGTGTTACAACCTTTAAGAAACTTTACAGACAAACTGAATGCAAAAGGGTCGAGGTAAAACTTGGAATTCAGTTCGTTCGTTTAATTATTCAAACAACAAAGCATAGATATCAATCATAGAGAACCCTTGTGTGTTTATAGGGTCATCATCCTACCATAGTCCCAAACAATTATTTACAAACAATATGTCCGTATTTAGATCAGCGTCTTTTCAATTGAGATCACTTCTATTCTCAAATGACATGTTTTGTTTTCAAATCAATCGAACTCTCGAATCGAATCCGTGCCAGGATTAAATATCTTTTGTTTATTGTTTTAGAGTGTTTAGACTAAAATAGTGGACGTTGTTTTGTTATCCTTTGATGGTGTTGAAAAAATGAACTGATAATGATACTAAACTTAACTATACTAGAGACTTCGAATGCTATCGAGATAAGGAGGATCAAAGAAGGAAATTCTCTCAAACTAGAATATAGAATAATA
>NW_007416546.1:0-570 GCF_000475195.1 Diaphorina citri
TGTTGGTTGTAGATTTTTTTTTTTTAAATTATTATTTTATGACTATTTTGGGCTTCAAAATCAATTCAATTCTCACACACTATGAGCTCTTCCATCCAAATGATGATCACCTTCAGGCTAAGCCTGTTAACGGAATAGAAAATTAGGGGAAAGTAAATGATAAAAAAGAACAAAGAAAAATTAAAAAAATCGCACAGACCATCAAGCTACAGAATGGTTTTGTTCAAAAATAAGTACAAGTAAGTAGATGCTATTATATTGACGGTAATAATTTCTGTGGTTAGGTAGGTACCTAGTACGCAAAAGGTCATTTGAACGCAACTAGTATGTATTGAGAAGGAAAGAAGGGTAATTAACTAATTAACACTGATGATAGACTGAAATTTAAAACCGCACGACTGAGGTCATAATTATAGAGGGGTTGAAAAATTGAGAAAAAAGGTGATAATCCTCTGAGTTAATTACGTAATTTGACATTGTGAATTCTTGTTGCAACAGGGTGTCCTATTTTTTGTCTTTCCTTATCCTATAGGAAGGAAAGTAATGTAATTTTTAGAGGTTTGATAGACG
>NW_007416547.1:0-570 GCF_000475195.1 Diaphorina citri
TCCACTTATGAAAATGAAGGGGAAATGAGTAAATTAAGTCCAAACTTCAAACCTATGGTCAAAATGTAGGAGAATCCTTCTCTCAACCCCCTACATTTCCCCTGACCCCCTACATGGTTTTTGGTAGTAGGGGGTCTAGGGGAGGTTTCTTCAGACCTAGATTTTTGTCAGAGCTCATTCTCTCTTCTGCTTTCAGACTGGAAGGTCTCTCTGCTCCCTCTCTCCTCTCTGTGATATCTCCAAATATTTCAACATATTTTTTTTACAAGAGTTTCCATTAAAGTATTTAAGATGACCAAGGAGTCTTTCCTATGTAACTTTTCACGAGAAATCAATCGGTGTACATGTAAGGGTTCTAGGAATGATGGTTCACGAAATATGCGCTTGTAACAAGCCAATATCAAAAAATTTCGAAAGTTATATCCACTTTTTTTACACCAATAATTTACGACATACAGCCTGATTCCCTCGAATTGGCCATCAAAAATTTTGACACCGATAATTTACGACATACAGCCTGATTCCCTCGAATTGGCCATCAAAAATTTTGTCAAAAGAGAACGAATGTGC
>NW_007416548.1:0-570 GCF_000475195.1 Diaphorina citri
ACAGATTGAATCCGAATCAGTCAGCAGAAACTCCTCTGTCGAGTAGAAAGCCTTTGATTTTAGGTAATTTTCAATGAAATGTAGTGGTAAAGACACTCGCGTGGCAAATCCCAGCCGATGTATGAAAATTAATGTTTGTGTATACAGGGTGCCCAAACTATCGGTACCATAGGAAATTAACTCCGGAAGAAGGGACCTGTCTCAGTGGTGTAGTGGTCAAGAAAGTCGCTTGGCAAACAGGAGGACGTGGGTTCATTCCCAGCCACATTATGAAATTTAATATTTGTGTATACAGGGTGCCCAAACTATTGGTACCATAGGAAATTAACTCCGAAAGAAGGGACCTGTCTCAGTGGTGTAGTGGTCAAGACGCGTGGTAAACAGGAGGACGTGGGTTCAATGAAAGCCGAATTATCGAATTTCATCACCATTGCTTGAAATTTTGATTTTAAAGAAAAAAAATCAGGATTATATGCACAAACACCCTGTATAATTTCACATGTGATTGATTGAAAGAAGCAGGAATGCAAGATTACGAAGAAGAATAAGAAGGAGGAGGGGGAGAAGGAA
>NW_007416549.1:0-570 GCF_000475195.1 Diaphorina citri
TCTCTCTCTCTCTCTCTCTCTCTCATATAGAATACTGTTTGACGTTCCATCATCATTATTATACAGGGTGATCAGTTTGCAAGTGTCCACAGAAAACTTCAATATAGGACATTGACATTTTTTTTACTAATGTAGGTCCTACTTAAATAACAAGGTCAAAAAAGATTATTTTCTTCTTCTTCTTTTTCTTCTTCTTCTTTTTCTTCTTCTCCTCCTCCTTCTTCTTCTTCCTCTTCTTCGTCTTCCTCTTCTTCTTCTTCTCCTTCCTCTTGTTCTTCTCCTTCTTCCTCTTCTTAGGAGGTGTTTGGAGGGTTTTACCTTCCATTCGGAGACCTCCTTACCTTAGGAGGTGTTTATTTTATGTTCAAAAATTATAAAAATAAATGGAATAATATTCAATTCAATTCTTCTTCTCCTCCTTCCTCTTGTTCTTCTCCTTCTTCCTCTTCTTAGGAGGTGTTTGGGGGGTTTTACCTTCCATTCGGAGACCTCCTTACCTTAGGAGGTGTTTATTTTATGTTCAAAAATTATAAAAATAAATGGAATAATATTCAATTCAATTCTTCTTCT
>NW_007416550.1:0-570 GCF_000475195.1 Diaphorina citri
TGTTGTGTTTTTTTCATTTTTTCAAGGATACACATCGGGATCGTTACTTCCCCTCCCCTACCTTATACCTCCATGGTATATTTATTATCTGAAAAGAAAATAAATAATTGAGATTGTTCAATATCGAATATCAATATCAATTTCAACTCCAGCGCTCGTAGAGTAAACATCTCTCTCGCGATTTTGGTCTGATGATGAGAATCTGAGTATTCTCGAAAGCTCACCAAATATTACCACCAGTTGTATGTCGAATCTCAATTGTCTTTTAAATTGCGAGATTTCAAAACCCAACTCACTTGTGAATGGGGAGCTCATTTGTCAGGGAATTTTCGTCTCGCGGGGGATTTTCATTTGACTTTGGGGGAATTTTTTATTTTTTCATTCATCATTTGTGATTTTGTGAGGTTATGAAAAGTTTCCGATTCCGATCCAAATTCCAAATCCAAAGTTACAAAAGATTTTCCAACACCTCATTCATTTCCCATTTTATTTTTTTAATTTTAATTTTAACTGTTTTACTTTCTAGGAAGAAATCTAGGAAGAAACTATTTTGTTTGTATAGCCTTTGTG
>NW_007416551.1:0-570 GCF_000475195.1 Diaphorina citri
GCTTGATACCTAAATAATGAAACATAAAATAAATATTGTACTATTCTTTCACTTCTTTTATTGGTCTGATCCTTTTTATATTCTCAAAAACATCATTCTAACAGCTAGCAGTATTTAAATGAGGTAAACTATCCTTCTCCCGTTATAAATAAGGTATACTGTTGGTCTACCTATAGTATTTGACCTATTTCGGAAGTTGAAATTCTTCCAGTCTTCTCTATTGAAACCCAGTGAGTCCGAGTAGTCGTATTGGAAGCAGCATCTAATATTTCAATCGGTTTGTTTCGGTTTTTGTTCAGTTTCTAATCTGTGTGGTTAAGTTTCTATTCAGTTTATTATCGATTTAGTTCGGGTTCTATCCGGTTTCTGATCGGTTTGTGTTTGAATTCTGGCCTCGTAATCGGCTTTATTTGGTTTTCTAATGTGTTTGCCTGGATTGATTTCTTTTTCTATTTGTTTGTCTTGATTGATTTCATTTTCTAATTGTGACTGAATGCAGTTTCTTTGTGTTATTATATCACAACTTTGGTGCTCACTGCAGCATTGTAGGATTTTCCCAATATCTCAATA
>NW_007416552.1:0-570 GCF_000475195.1 Diaphorina citri
AAAAAGCATTCTAGAGTGCGTGTCCTTATAGAGCAGGCCTTTGGAAGGCTGAAAGGCATATTCAGACGGACCAAACTGATTGACTGGATTAGGACACTTTGATCTTAAAGTACACTGTAACCACACCAGTTTCCAGAAGAAGACCAAAGAACAATGCTATCTCTCCAAGAAGCTTTCAAACAAAGTTTACCATTTCCAAAATCGATGGAAGTTTGATTAATGTGTGTAAAGAAACATATTTGAAAGCATTGCAGATTAAGAAGGGAAGAGTACAATATGTCACAAAGAATTGTGTGTTGACGAAACATCATTTGTGTGTTGATCGTAACAGTCAACAATACCTGCTTGTGCAAACTTTTGCCCATTTGGTCCGCCATAATGGTCCCCTATTTTGGATATGGAAGCTGCACAACATCGAGTTGTGCTGTTGAAACGCACTTCGGTATCTTGAAAAATACCATTTTCCGAAATGAGCATCCTGCTAGACTTGATCATTTTGTCACAAAACACGCGCGCTACAATCAAGGAAATATTCTTGTAAACTTTGAGACGGAAACAGATCATGTAGGA
>NW_007416553.1:0-570 GCF_000475195.1 Diaphorina citri
ATTGTTCTTCTGATTTAAACACTTAGGTAAGGTAGGTAATATTCTTAATAGAAATATGTATTAGATATTCTTCTGAATTCTTCTTTTCCTAAATTATTATCTTTTCTTCGAAATCTTCCTTACTTTTTTGTACTTTTGTGAAGTATTTGTTAGCAAGTTCTTCTACATATGTATTTCAGAGAATTGGCTGACCTTATTTTTATAATAAACTGATTGCTTGAATTTTTGTCTGGTTGCCTGCGTCTGTAGAATTTGATACCACTTTGGTTTTGAGATTTTTTGGAGTCAGATTTTGTGCTTCATTTGTGTGTCATTTTTAGTGGGCCTTGAAGCTTGAAACTCATCTTTTTTTTCTGAGCTTTTGTTTCTTCTTCTTTTTCTCCTTCGCCTCCTTCTTCTTTTTCTTCTCCTCTTCTTTCCTCCTCCTCCTCCTCATCCACCTCCTCCTTCTTCTTCTTCTTCTTATTCTTCTTCTTGGTTAGTTGTAAATCTCTCTGTTCTTCCTTTAGTTTTACTGGTTTAGTTCCTGTGTCGTCATACCTACAAGAAGTTGATTAGAACATTTTTCTT
>NW_007416554.1:0-570 GCF_000475195.1 Diaphorina citri
CTCGAAGCTGCCCACAAACAAAATGTGGAAGAGTACACCAGTGACGCCGCGTCTATACAATCTACAAATGTACACAAAATTTCAATGCATGATAATAATAGTCCTTATTTCCGTTCACGTTCTAGAAGCAGAAGCAGTTCACATCACAGGAACCGCAGTACATTCAACAGGAACGGTTCTACATACAGAGCGAAAAGTACAACTAAGGAGCGTCTACAAAAGCTGGGCATACAGGATCTACAATGTTTACGGTGCGGTAAATATAACCATACAGCTAGGCAATGTAGAGTGAATTACCGCCAACTCAAATGCAAAAGCTGCAACAATACAGGGCACGTAGAAAGCGTGTGCATACGTACAAAGGCGAATAAAAACCAAGTCAATATGGTTTACGCAGACGAAGAAGAATTTGACGTACATTATGTTAATCACACGTCAGATCAGTACAAGATCTATGACGTACTGCAAAATAGTGAGGATAAGTACGCACGTAAAATATACGTCTCTGTTCGATTACAAAACAAAGTACAAAAATTCGAACTAGATACAGGAAGCGCAGTCTCCATTCTA
>NW_007416555.1:0-570 GCF_000475195.1 Diaphorina citri
TATTGTATAATTAGGTGATGTAACAAGAAATTTTGCGATAAATTTTTAAAGAAGGGAAATGACATTGAATTTTGAAAATTATTGTACGTTTGTCATGTTTGGTCACACTTGTAAAAATCTCAAAATAACTTGAGAGACATTCCTTAATTTATGGAAGTCAAGTTTGAACTGATTTTACCTAACCTTAACTATACCTTAATGCCTGGCATAGCCTCGCGCGGAATTAGTTGTAAAAGAGTTGGGATTTGTTACAATAAAAGCTTACTATTTTAGCAAATTTCTTCAAGGGAGAGCTATTTTCTTTTCTTTTCCTCCTGTCTTCTTCCTTTCCTAATTTCTTTTTCCCCAGCAGCTGCAAAATAGTTATAAATGAAGTATGAGTGTGTGTTATGGATGTAGTGTGTTTCCGCGGAATGAGACTGAGTGAATAATAGTATGTATGTTTGAGTGAATAGTATGTTTGTATACGAGAAAGTAGGTAATTCCTTGAATGAATTGTAACGTAACCTTTAGTCCTTAATAATAAGGAATCAGGAATGACGAAACATGATATAACGAAAGTTCATATAT
>NW_007416556.1:0-570 GCF_000475195.1 Diaphorina citri
TTTTTTTTCTACAATCTTATTTATTATTGTTAGGATTGTTATTAAACTTCATGCTTGTAATAGAATAGAAAAGTAGAAAAGCCTGGGAAGGAAGAGAGGGAGAGAATTGGGATTAGGAAATTAATAGTCTTTGGTATATTTTCTCCATCTTGGAGCAGTGGAAGAAAAAAGAGAGGAAATATTACAAGATGAGGGCGTTTTTCATTAAAAAATACTGCATATGGAGTGGAAATGTAAGTTCATGATAGTCTACAAAAAAGGTGTTACTAAAAAAAGGATCTAATGTTTGGGGACCATATTTTAAGTAGATGACGTTCGAAAAATTTCGCCTGCGTCGCAAATGTCTCAGTAAGGTAAATTATTGAACTTGCATTTACAAAAAACTCCAAGTCGGCAGTATTCCAAAATCTCATTTCTGACCATATTGAAACCTTTCTTAAAATAAAAAAATGACTACTGTACAAAAAATTAATTAAAGTAGTATAGGAACCAAAAGTTAATGTATTAAATAAATAACGTAAATTAATAAATAAAATTATATTTAAAGTTAAATCGAAATGCAGTTTGCAC
>NW_007416557.1:0-570 GCF_000475195.1 Diaphorina citri
GGGATAAAATGGACAAAGAAGACCTACACAGAAATGTTGTAGGGAATCTCGACAAAGAAGACCTAAAAGACCTTGTTTCGGAGAATAAAATAGACACAAAAGAAGATCTAAAAAACAATGGCTTGGGGAACAAAATTGACACTAAAGAAGACCTAAGAAACTATGTTTTAGGGAAATTTAACGCCCAAGGAGACCTGAAAAGTAATGTAGGGAGAATCGACACTAAAGGTGACTTAGAATGGAGAGAATCCCCTAAAGGAGGTCTGAATATTGAAAGAAATTCCCTAGGAAACCAAGTGGAAGTTGGAAGGAATGCAGATAACCAAATAGACAGCAAAGACAATCTCTCCACTCAAGACGTGGAAACCTACGACGCGCAATTCAACCCCGTAAAGGAGGTCTGAAAATTGAAAGAAATTCCCTAGGAAACCAAATGGAAGTTGGAAGGAATGCAGATAACCAAATAGACAGCAAAGACAATCTCTCCACTCAAGACGTGGAAACCTACGACGCGCAATTCAAGAAAGAAATCCAGTCGCGCTTCGAGCGCGACACGTCACGGGAAATGTT
>NW_007416558.1:0-570 GCF_000475195.1 Diaphorina citri
TTGGTCGTGTGTAAATAGGGGGAATCAAATCCCATATCTGAATACTCATATACCAAGAGCAAATATTGTAAAATTTATCTAGATGTATGTAGGTACTCGTAGGTTTGTTCAAAACGCGTTTGTTTTTCTCCTTCTCTTCCTCTACATCCCATTTCCTTTTCTGATTCTAAATTTCACCTATGTAATTAATATCTAGTTATTTGTTTTACAAGCATAAAGATAAGACAGGTATTATATCTTCTTAGAGTCTCTTGGTTTTTGTAGGTTCTATAAATCTAACTTGAACCACACAAACTACACCTCGCATTCAAAATGTTTGATGGGAATTTCACGCACCCTGCTTGTGCCACATCTGGGAATTTTACTCCCCAAGTGTTGCAAACTGAAGTACCTACAATGAAGAATGATTCTGACAGCGACCAAACAACTCCAAAAATCCAAAACGAACACGGAAATTCTATTTTCGCGAGGGAAATCCCGCTCAACAAGTGACAGGACTTTGAAATTTATTACCTTCCCTACCTCCCCGCACTATCCTCAAATTTCCCTTTCCTTCCCTTGAGGGCCAAA
>NW_007416559.1:0-570 GCF_000475195.1 Diaphorina citri
CTGACTAAAAACTTCAAAAATCCTTTGAGTCACTCAGTTTTGTACAATGCTCTTGTACGATCCCGACTTGAGTATTGCTCTGAAATTTGGGGTAATCTTGGCTTAACCGACACCAATAGTATTGAAAATGTACAAAAAACCTTCCTCAGGTTATTAACCTTTAGGAAAAATGGACGCTCTCTGCCATATGATGAAGCAAGAAAGGTTTATAACCTCACGCCTTTGAAATCTAGGAGAATTCTTAAAGAAATTTGTTTTATCTTTAAATTGTTGAATAACATCATTGATTGCTCTTACTTGCTGCAGCGTGTAAACATTAATATTCCTAGATCAGTATCTAGATCTCCATCTTTTTTCTACCTAACTGCAGAAAATGTAGCACAAACACTTGTCCCTCTCTATAGATTCATGTATACTTCTAATGAGTACAGCGATCTGGATTTTTCAGATAGCTACCAATCTTTTTTGAGGCAACTTCAAGAATTGCTCTTTGAAACCTAGATTATCGAAGTTCTTTTAACTATATTTCTTTTCCTTTGTCACTTACATTTAATTGATTTGTACTTTTTG
>NW_007416560.1:0-570 GCF_000475195.1 Diaphorina citri
AAAAAAAAAATAGTAATAATAATAATAATAATAATAATAATAATAATAATAAAAAATTAAAAATACCTACCTATTTAACAAAAGAAAATAAATTGCCAATCATTATTATTATTATTATTTTTTTTTTACAAGAGAGCAAGAGACAGAGTTCTTTGATAGAGGGAACTGTAACTGCTAAGGCCTTATAGTCCCGAAAGCGAAGAGAGGAGGACAGGATAGGAGAAAGCCAGCCGTTCCGAGAACGAACTTTTTCTGTTTAGAATAAAATCCGCCACAGGTGGGAATCGAACCCGCCGAGACCTGGCGCTTACAAGGCAGACGCGCTACCCTACAGGCCAACTAGGCTGGCTATACTGTTTTATTAGTGGAGACATCTGGGTTACAAATAAATAGAATAATACCTAGATACAAACATGTAAGTACCTAGGTATATACCTACCTAAGAACTAGATGTTTTTATGATGAAGAAATACAACCAAATCTGAATGTTAGCCAAACAAACCTTCCTCTATCTTACCGACCACGGAGGGAGCAACAAAATTGTTTGATTGAGAGTAATTTGATTATAAT
>NW_007416561.1:0-570 GCF_000475195.1 Diaphorina citri
TCTCTGCCTTTACTTTTATTGTTTTGTCATTTACTTTACAGGTGTCTGATTCTCTGAGAACACATCATAAAAGAGGACTGAAGGAATATTGTCATTTGTGTTAAAGCACCTCCCCTGTAAAAATGCCAGAACAGGTTAGATTTGATGGACGTGTAGCCATTGTCACAGGCGCTGGAGCAGGTAAGATAAATCCTCTGTTCTAAATCTTTCACCTGCCAGTCTAATTACATCACATATAAAATTGGGGCCTTTCCTGACGAAATTCCTGTGTGCAGAGTCCAGTATGTAGGATTATTGTACCTCATTCTTGTTTTCCAGCTTTTTCCTTCAATCACTGCTGCCTCTTTTATGAAGTTCAGCAACGTTTATATTGGTTCCAAGCTTGGGGGTAGTGGCCCTGGCTTGTAAGCACTAGGTCGCGAGTTCGATTCTTGCTCGTGGCGATCTTTATCCTAAACAGGGGGGAATATACCTTTTGGTTTAAGAAGATGAAAGAAGAAAGGGATTTGTTTAAACTTTATTTGAATTAGTAAGTACAACACTACAACATAATATCCTTTTTGTTCCACA
>NW_007416562.1:0-570 GCF_000475195.1 Diaphorina citri
TAGGTACTGATTTTCTTTAATCACGATCGAATAAACTATAGGCTAAAAAATTCCCGGAGGGACGGACCCAGCTTGTTACTTTCTGTAATGAGAAATGAGAAAATATTGTAATGTGTCCGAATTTTCAAATTTGGTTAGAATATTCGGTTTAGGGTCTCCTGAGTTCTTTTTTTTTACTTTCTATTACCCTTATTTCTCTCTCTGACAGTGTGTGAACACTGTGTGAAAGATTTTACTTGGAATAAGGACGAACATCTTTTTGTTAATAACTTCTAGATATCGTCATAGAGTACCTTTTGTGTAAGAAGAAGAAGAAGAAGAAGAAGAAGAAGAACGAGATGAAGGAAAAGAGAAAGGGAAGCGGAAAAGGGTGAAGAAAATAACGAATGGAGACCATCACGAAGACGCGAATAATAATAAGATGAAGACGAAGAAGACGAAGAAAGGAGAGGAGAGAGGGTTAAAATAAAAGATGGCAGTAAGAGTTGCTTTAGAAAATACACACATACAAAACAAGAAAAGGGGAATCGAGAGAAAGAAGGAAGATGGGAGAAAGAGCAGGGGAGGAAA
>NW_007416563.1:0-570 GCF_000475195.1 Diaphorina citri
TCATTAACGAATATCGACTCATTAATTAACATCGTCGGTAGACTTCCTTCCTACTATGTACGTATACTACCTACCTATATACCGACAACTACTTTAACACAAAGCAAATCTGTATTTTCAAAACGCCACGCCGCGCCGTATGGACTTTTTTCTGAGTAACCAGTACCTAATAAAAACGCTGTCAAACTGTTTAAACTTGGCAGGGCGGAGCACTTCCGCGCTACTAAATATCGATTCACAGGGAAGACACAAAAAAAGAGCACAAGATAAGAAAGATAAGAGCACAGAAAAAAAAAAAACTTTGTCTATGCCGGGCATCGAACCCAGGACCTCCGGAGGACCCGGTAATCCGCTGTACCACGGAGGCTGCCTTGAAGCCATCCAATTATCCTGTTCTTGTACCCACTGACCCTGTAATTGTAATTCTCTAGACTGTGGAATATTATATCCAATAAGTACCTACCTATCTCTACCTACATACCTACATATTTTTTTAATAGTGCCTATTATACCCACGGCTAAACCTGTCGTCACTTAACAAATATTTCCGCCTATCAACCATTTACCAAA
>NW_007416564.1:0-570 GCF_000475195.1 Diaphorina citri
GTAGTCTTTAGTACGCTACTAAGTGTAGCTCTGCTACAAGGTGCAGAGGAATCCCGTGTCCTTGAGAAAAATGCAAATCATATATTGATCTTCAAATGAGCCAAGGGCGGGGTGTAAAATCTCTCGTTACAATCACATGTTCTGACACATGGATAAAATTCCGTGCCTTGACTATTCGAACCCAGGACCTCCTAATTACCAGGTGAGCACTTGACGAGCTATCAAGACGTAGTATCCAGTGAATATTTAATTAACAAATGCGTAAATACTTTAAATAGAACTTCTCATTTTTCTCCGTTCATTGAACTACGTACACCTCCTAGGTCATTCCGAATGATTCGAACCCAGGACCTCCTAATTACCAGGTGAGCACTTGACGAGCTATCAAGGCGTAGTATCCAGTGAATATTTTATTAACAAATGCGTAAATACTTTAAATAGAACTTCTCATTTTTTTCCGTTCATTGAACTACGTACGCCTCCTAGGTCACTTCGAATATCCAACTTGGCAACCATGTTTTGACCCTGTAGATAGAGGTATTAAATTTATCATTACACATCTAAAGCTGA
>NW_007416565.1:0-570 GCF_000475195.1 Diaphorina citri
CAGTACTGTAATTATATTATATATTCAATTCTTAATAGGTACCTATATGTAATTTGTTGCACATTGCATAGTTAGAGAGATTCTAGGCGTTCATAAGATTTATTTTGATCGATCGGTCTTCACTACGTCTACAATGGTGCGTTTAAACATACCTTTTATTTGTAATTTGTTGCACATTGCATAGTTAGAGAGATTCTAGGCATTCATAAGATTTTTTTGATCGATCGGTCTTCACTACGTCTACAGTGGTGCGTTTAAGTTGTGTCCACACATACCTATTATAGTAGACGTTTTCGACCGACGGTCGATTGACGAGGAGAATCTATGTTGTCAAGGCAGTCTTTCAGTCGCCATCGATCGAGTCGACCGACCCATTGATCCAACAGTCCGTCTCCGTGCTAGATAAGTGTGCGGTTGTGTATTTGATCCAATGTAAAATATATTCCATATTGGAACAAGCGAACAAGCTAGGCGTAAGGTGATAAAACAAATCCTTGACTAGAGGTGTGAGTGAACCTTTAGTTTACAGTCTAGCGTAAGTATACCTGCCCTCAATTTGTCACACCCTAT
>NW_007416566.1:0-1740 GCF_000475195.1 Diaphorina citri
GTTTGTGATTGCTTCTATAATCCCACATACATTTTCATTGGCATCAGACTCATCAGACTCGGCATTTTGAAGCAAACGGACACGTCGTTTTTGCCTGCAGGAAGAAGAAAAGTGGTTATAACCTTTGCAAATATTACATTGCCGACCATAGGCAGGACATTGTCTTGGTCCATGTGGTGTATTACACTTTGAACAGTGGTATGTTCCATTTGACCGATGTTGGTATGTTCCATTTGAACGATCTTGGTATATTCTATTTGAACGATGTTGTTTTTGCCTACAGGAGATAGAGAAGTGATTTAGTTTACCACAGTTTGAACAATTTTTATTATACGCAGGACATTGCCTCGGCATGTGTTTTGTTTTACACCTGTTACAGTCATATTCATATCCACTTTGAGTTGGTTGCATTTTCTGCCAG
Source organism: Diaphorina citri (assembly GCF_000475195.1). NCBI lineage: Eukaryota > Metazoa > Arthropoda > Insecta > Hemiptera > Psyllidae > Diaphorina > Diaphorina citri. The sequence continues at coordinate 422 of NW_007416566.1, forward strand.
GGTTTCTTTTGTGAACCCAGAGCATTTACCTCGGCAAACTGTTCTTTTTCGACAGATACCATTTTTTCTATTTTTTGCCAGGGTTTCTTTTGTGAACCCAGAGCATTCACCTCGGTAAACTGTTCTTTTTCGACAGATACCATTTTTTCTACTTTTTGCCTAGCATCTTCCGACATTCTACAGTAATTTACAACCTCTTTTAGGGTCATGTCGGGTGCTCTCATTAACCTCTCTCTCATAGCTGGGTCGTATATGCCACAGACTATCCTAGCTTTTAGGATCTCATCATGCTTTTCACCCAAATTACTTAGACGAGCCAACTGATCTAATTCTAGATAATATTCATTAAAGGCCTCTTTTTCTCTCTGACTTCTGTTAAAGAAGCAGTATTGGTTGAAGCATGTGTTCTCTTTTGGGATCAACTCCTCTTCCAAATATTTGAAGATTTGTTCTACAGTTATTGTACCAGTGATTTTGTCAATTAGATCATTTAATTTATCATTAAGGGTGCATCTAAGGTGTGCTACCCTTACTGCCTCACTCTTCTCATCTAGCTCATTGGCTGTGAGATAACAATTGAACGACCTTTTAAAGTCTATTAATTCCTTTTTGGTAGCAAAGGTACTTCTAAGTGTAGGCAAATTAATTTTATTTGTACTATTCATTTTTATAGAAATTTCAATTTTATTACTAAAGGCACTTATCTTATTGAGTTGATCCACGAGGTAGGTTGAGGTGTGAGGCGCTAGGTCAGAGTTCCAGGGTCATCCTTATCCAAGTTTTATCCAAGTTTATCTTCTCGATCCTTCATCCTCGTCGCCATGTCGCCTGTCGCTGTGGGTCTCCATAGTGATTCTAATTATAGTTGGATTGAGAAGATAGTAATTTCATATCAAATCGTAAAACATTTATTTATTGAAAAGAACAAGACACGAAAGTCACAAACACACTATATAGAAATTACCAACGATTTATACCAACGAAACTACAAATTCGTCAGGGTGTGACAAAAGACAATGATGCGATATTTTTTTTCAAAAAATCCCTTTTTTCCCTCCTAAAAAAATCCCCCTAAAATTTACCTTCTTAAAAAAAGAGAGAAAAATTGAAAATAACAGCAGTCACTTTTGTAGTTTACAACTTTCTTTTTTAATTACGGTTTTTTTTTTTAACTTTTATAAGTGAGGGGGGCTCCGCGCTTGGGCAACAGTCGTATGGAGGACGGTTTTATTAGTCAAGGGGGATCAACGTGAAGGTATGATTGTTGGGCGAATACCTTTCTATCTCCATTTTATAACAAAACAAATAGTATTACAAAT
>NW_007416566.1:7999-10421 GCF_000475195.1 Diaphorina citri
CAATCGCATTGTATAATTGTTGGTCAATATCATCTATCTTTATTTTAATGACTGTTCTGCAATCAGTTCAAATGTGCGTTTGCTTGTCAATCCTTAATTCTATTTTACTTAGCACACTCAAGTGAGCCTAGAGACAGTGTTGAATAGAGATGGCCTACATGTTTTTAGACTAGTCTGTGTAATTACCGCCATCACAATTCTAATCACTATAATCAACAATGATCATAAATGATACCGCAATACAGAGTCATGCTATAAATTATTACAACTCCACATAATCTTCAGAAATACTTAGAAAATCAGTGGCTGTTTACAGCATTTCATTAATTAGCGAATTTAGCTTACTGATAACAATGTCCAACCATTTAATATACAATATTGTAATGGGCTACAGCAATCACATGGAGGCTTTGGTCCTGTCAATTTTATTAGATCAATTCATGTAAATGGTATTAACTGTACTATCGTTCTTTGTAGAAGTGATTTGAATAGCACACACCATGTGATTTCTGGTTCTTCTTCAGAAGTGTTCAACAAAATTTCTAGACTGGAGCAAGATCACTGGCCTATTAGAACATGTTCTTCCTGGCAAGGGTAGTTTTACAGACTAAGAGAATTCATATTCATAGAAGCATAAGAGCTAATTTTGACAATTTTTTCACAGAATGTAGATATGTACAGAAATATTCTTTGAATGAATTGAAAGACAAGGAGGCAGATGGCATGTTTGACACAGTATATTAAACTACTCTACAAGATTAAGTATGAAATTTACGACCAGACAAATTTAATTGATAATGCTTATATTCTTCATGTGATATTATTCTCTCGGCTTCAATGACAAGCTTTTAGATGCACAATAAATACAGTATTTCCTCTCGATGATTTGAGAAGAAGACAACAGCCCTATGCCCAGAATATAATATTCCAGTGCTATCCAGTTTCTTAGATACAAAAGAGTAAGCGACGGGAGGATGGTGAAGGTTCACTAGTTTACAAAAGAATGCTCTCTTACAAAACTCTTTTCTTGCAGATGTATTCCCCCGACACCCTGAAAGATAACGCATTTGTGGCAGCCGCGCAGCGGCCAGGGCCACCGGACACACCCGCCGCCCCCTCACCCACCACCGCCTCGCTGCACGCCGTCACGGATGCCCCACCCGCCGCCCGAGCCCCCCCCGGACTCATCGACGCCGGTCCTTGACCACTCGCGGCACACCGGCCCCCTCGTCAATTTAGATATTCAACTGGTTCTATTATTTGACTTTGTACTAATTTATTCAAGGTTTTTTCTAACTTTTCCATCAAAGAATAAGCCACTCTACGCGGTGGTTTAATAGTAGGTATTTGATTTGTATCTAATTGAATTTTATAAGTTTGTGGAAATTTACCAAGTCCTTCAAAAACTACTTTAAAACTTTCAAGAAATGATTTTTCATCAAAATTCTCTGAACTAACCTTGCTCACTGTATCCAACCTTTGAATTAAACCTAGCTGTTCTGATGCTTCTCTTCCAAGAATGGGTCTTATACCCTTACGGTCTGGCATAACCGCAAACATGAATGTACAACATTTACCTTTGTTGATTAACTTGAGCTTGATATGTCCCAAAATGTTCAGTGCATATCCACCAAATGCTTGAATTTCCAAATTATTAGGCACCAACCTTTTCATCAACCTTGGATTGATCTTCTCGACACTTGATTTTGGTAACACGTTTATATCCGCACCAGAATCCAACTTGAATGTGATTGAAGTATCACCAAATTTGAAGACTTGTGACCAGTTATCAAGTCTGTCCTTTGAAGTTGAGATGAGAGCTTGGTTTGTGATTGCTTCTATAATCCCACATACATTTTCATTGGCATCATACTCATCCGACTCGGCATTTTGAAGCAAACGGACACGTCGTTTTTGCCTGCAGGAAGAAGAAAAGTGATTATAACCTTTGCAAATATTACATTGCCGACCATAGGCAGGACATTGTCTTGGTCCATGTGGTGTATTACACTTTGAACAGTGGTATGTTCCATTTGAACGATGTTGGTATGTTCCATTTGAATGATCTTGGTATATTCTATTTGAACGATGTTGTTTTTGCCTACAGGAGATAGAGAAGTGATTTAGTTTACCACAGTTTGAACAATTTTTATTATACGCAGGACATTGCCTCGGCATGTGGTTTGTTTTACACCTGTTACAGTCATATCCACTTTGTGTTGGTTGCATTTTCTGCCAGGGTTTCTTTTGTGAACCCAGAGCATTTACCTCGGCAATCTGTTCTTTTTCGACAGATACCATTTTTTCTACTTTTTGCCTAGCATCTTCCGACATTCTACAATAGTTTACAACCTCTTTTAGGGTCATGTCGGGTGCTCTCATTAACCTCTCTCTCATAGCTGGGTCGTATATGCCACAGACT
>NW_007416567.1:0-570 GCF_000475195.1 Diaphorina citri
TTCAAAAATTGTAGTCATAAAAACAAAAATTAGAAAAATAAATGTGGGCAGGTGGGCCAATAAGTGGTACGTTTTTTAGGTGGGCGAATAAATGGTACACTTACCCTATTCTCTATTATTCTGTTTAAACCGAAGATTTCAATAGGAGATTAATTTTCTCAAACGAAAACGTTAGATACCTACCTTGGCCAACTAGTACACGTGGTTGCTCGCCTGGTAAATAGGAGAGCGAGGGTTCAATCCCAGATCGTACCCAGACGAGACATGGAATATTATCTTCATTTATTTGAAAATATGCATGCCTATTCACCTAGGTACTAATCGTATTTTTATTTTGTTTTTTGTTTCAGAAATTTGATCAAATTGTGCATAACCGGATGAGATATCCGAACTTACCCTACATGAGGTATCCGAACTTACCCTACACCCTATACCAGATTGGTTTACCAGGGAGTGAAGCTGCCGAGAATCTGGACCACGAGAGAGAGAGATAGAGAGAGAGATAGAGAGAGAGAGAGAGAGAGAGAGAGAGAGAGAGAGAGAGAGAGAGAGAGAGAGAGAGAGAGAGAG
>NW_007416568.1:0-570 GCF_000475195.1 Diaphorina citri
AATTCTAACCCACTTCTAGATGAGCTAGGAAGATGCGGTTTTCACCATTGGATTCCTTATTTTTTGTAGGTACTAAAAAAAATCGGAAAATCCCGAAATTCCCAACCGTTCCCGAGATATTGACGTTTTTTAGTCCCCCCATAAGAAATACACGATATTAGTTCTCAGGGGCGAAGCCAAGGGAGCGCGAAGCGCGACCTCATGGACACCCCGCGAAGCCCAGGGAGCGCGCAGCGCGACCGTAAACAAGGGAGCGCGAAGCGCGACCACATGCACAACCCCGCGAAGCCCCGGGAGCGCGCAGCGCGACCGTAAACAAGGGAGCGCGAAGCGCGACCACATGCACAACCCCGCGAAGCCCCGGGAGCGCGCAGCGCGACCGTAAACAAGGGAGCGCGAAGCGCGACCACATGCACAACCCCGCGAAGCCCCGGGAGCGCGCAGCGCGACCGTAAACAAGGGAGCGCGAAGCGCGACCACATGCACAACCCCGCTCCTAAATATATACAGCCCCTTGTGTAACTGACTCACTGACTCACTCATACTAATTCTAACCCACTTCTAGATGAG
>NW_007416569.1:0-570 GCF_000475195.1 Diaphorina citri
AGAGAAAGAGAAGAAATTGAATAAAATTCTATTATTGCAGAATAAAACAAAGAAATATTTCTCCCCCTCTTAAGGGCAGAGAGCCATATCTCTCCTCTCACTTTCTCTCTCCCTCCTTCTCTCCCCTTTCTCTCTCCCTCTCTCTCGTTTGTAAATAATAGGAAACCTACGTGTGAGCACAGTTGAAATATTTCGTGAGAACTTAGAAGTGTGTTTTTCTTCTCATAGAAGAAGAAGAAGTATAGAACGAGGATGGAGGAGAAGAGGGGGAAAAGTAGGGGAAGATGAGAGAAAAAGTGGAGGGGAGGAGGGGAGGAGGAAGGGGGGTGGGGAGATATGAATTGAATTATGTCTTATCATGAAGTTCTCCGAGGAGAGGGAGAGAAAGAGAGAGAGAGAGAGAGAGAGAGAGAGAGAGAGAGGGAGGGAGAGGGAGAGGAACGAGGGAGAGAGGGAGGGAGAGGGAGAGAGAGAGGAGAGAAGGAATATGAGGTGTATCTTCCTAATAGTGCACGTGGATAAAGAAAGTACCTAGGTCAGGCACTTATAAATGTCTACACATTTGGTACC
>NW_007416570.1:0-570 GCF_000475195.1 Diaphorina citri
TTATACTGCTCGCATAGGACTGAAAAGTCCCTTTACTCCAGCAGTAGGCTACTACTATTATTGTGGTCAAATTCCTCGCAATTATATTGAGGATAAAATTCCATACCTCGGCTGGGATTGAACCCACGCCCTCCTGTTTACCAGGCGAGCGTTATTGAGGATAAAATTCCATACCTCGGCTGGGATTGAACCCACGCCCTCCTGTTTACCAGGCGAGCGCCTTGACCAAACCACCGAGGCTTAGTCTGGCTGGGGGAATTTGAACAGAGAGTGTAGACCTGTTTAATCTGGCTAAGGGACTAACAGATAAAATTCCATACCTCGGCTGGGATTGAACCCACGCCCTCCTGTTTACCAGGCGAGCGCCTTGACCACTACACCACCAGGTATGAGACTGAAAAGTCCCTTTACCCTCGCAGTCTAAACAAGCTCTCATAATATATTTTGACATATTATGGGGAACACATAACACATACGATAAATGAACACCATTATCTTTTTACTTTCTATTACTACAGTATAGCGGAGCTATACTAGTAATGAAAGTATTGCAATCGGTCCAAATTTTCA
>NW_007416571.1:0-570 GCF_000475195.1 Diaphorina citri
CACACATACCTACTATCTTACTATCTCTCTCTCTTTCTTTATGTGTAGCTTGGTGGTAAATATTTGTGTAGAGAATACTTCCTCCTCTTCTTCTTCTTCCTCCTCCTCTTCTTCTTCTTCTTCCTCCTCTTCTTCTTTTTCTTCCTCCTCTTCTTCTTCCTCCTCCTCTTCTTCTTCCTCCTCTTCTTCTTCCTCCTCTTCTTCTTCCTCCTCTTCTTCTTCCTCCTCTTCTTCTTCCTCCTCCTCTTCTTCTTCCTCCTCTTCTTCTTCCTCCTCCTCTTCTTCTTCCTCCTCTTCTTCTTCCTTCTCCTCCTCTTCTTCTTCTTTACCTTCTTCTTCCTCCTCCTCCTCTTCTCCTTCTTCCTCTTCTCCTTCTTCCTCTTCCTCTCTTTCTTCTTCTTTACCTTGTTCTTCTTCCTCCTCCTCCTCTTCTTCTTCTTCTTCATTCAAGTTGGTAGGTATTCCTGTTAATCTTTTACCTGTCTATCGGTTCTCCCTGACCTAGTTACGAACTTTTAGTACAGGAGTTTGGGAACAAAATAAATTGTTTTTCCCTCCTCTTTTTTTCAT
>NW_007416572.1:0-570 GCF_000475195.1 Diaphorina citri
ATACTGGAACAAAACACAAAACAAACATACATAAGAATACTGGAATCAAACACAAGACAACACACATGAGAATTGAATAGGAATGAAAAAGTTGAAATTAAAACTTCACAGTAAACCATAGGTGGATCTAAGTACATAGCTTGGGTAGAGGATCACGTAAATAACGACTACACTGTTCACCCAAATCCATCGTATCATCATCATTCACATCCAGAATACTCCACAGTTCGCACTGGGTCTCGTCATATTCATATTTGGGAACAAATGATGATAGACATAATAAATTATCACATGGGATATAGACAATGACGTGTGATAATGATAAGGTTGTGTTCCATGGCTTGAATAAAACTGTCCCCCTCAGACTCTCTATCTGTGCCAATCCCTTGAACACCTGACAAACAACTCCTATTGTTCTCAGGCCATCTCGCTCTCACACTTTTTTCTCTTTCTCTCTTATGCACTCTTTGTCTCGTGTTTTTTTTTCCTGTAAATACTTCGTCATAGATTTATTTTTGTCCAGCTCAACAGAAATATTTGCAGCATTTCAGACTTCAAGAAAGTCAGCAT
>NW_007416573.1:0-570 GCF_000475195.1 Diaphorina citri
CCACCTCCTCCGACATAGCCATCCTCGGAAGAAGCTTTGCACCTGAAAGTTGAAAAATATGGAGAAAGTGAAGGTAAGCAGCATCCAAACATGGAAAACGTTCTCCCCGGGCGGAAATCGAACCAGAGACCTAACCTTATAAGGCAGACATGCTACCTTGTACCCTCCAATCAATCTAGCAATAATGCTTATACCCTCCAACTCCAAAGGCTGGGACAATAAGGGACATTCAAGGCTTGCATTCTTGAAAATGAAAGGAAGTAAAATTTGTATGAACGCCGTAAAACTATTTGTGTATGCAATGTGCAATTTACTGTGAATATAGTGGAGATGTCTCATTCACGCTTACCTAACGTAGCGTAGGTTTAAACTCTTTAAACGTAGGTACCTAGGTACTTTGTAAGAAGGTGAACTGAATAAGAACTTACCTTTACCTTTCATGGCTGGCTGGCTTATAGAATCAAAGGAACTAAAATTCGTATGAATGCCTTAAAAACTATTTGCATATGCAATGTGCAATGAACTTTGGATCAATTACCTTTTTGATCTTCTTGAGCTCCGCCGTTTCTT
>NW_007416574.1:0-570 GCF_000475195.1 Diaphorina citri
ATAATAATAATAATAATAATAAAATGGTACACATACACACACAGAGAGAAGCAGGAAAATTGGGTCAGAAAATAGGAGAGAAGAAAGAGGAGGATAAGGGAAGGAGAGAGAAGGAAAGAGGAGGATTGGGAATCTAAATCTTTGTCGAACTAATAAATTTATCCAGAGGGAACTAATATAGAGACAGAAGATATAGATTAATAAAGGATAGAGAACGGAGAGAAAATGATAAATTTGAAAATAAAATTGATCCAATATGAGAGATGAGAGGATCAGAGAGAAGGAGAGTGGAAAGAAAAGAAGAAGGAGGAGAAGAAGATAATTACCTGTGTGGAACGTAGAAGGGACAATCGAAGGGCCTGAGGTAAGAATGAGGACTGAAGGAGAGTGGGAGGAGGAAAAAGATTAAAATAATGTGAAGGGGAGAGGATATAAAGAGGGGGAGAAAGAGAATCAAGCAGAGGAGGAAAAGGAAGAGGAGGAAATATGCATGAGAGGGGAAGAAGAAGAAAGGAGAAGAGAAGAGAGTGAAATGGAAGAAGGAAGAGGCGAGCAAACACAAATACATGA
>NW_007416575.1:0-570 GCF_000475195.1 Diaphorina citri
GGCGATTATGTTCGCGGATTTCGCGATTATGTTCGCGGATTTCGCGATTATGTTCGCGGATTTCGCGATTACGTTCGCAGATTTGTCGATTTTGTTCGTGGATTTGGCGATTATGTTCGCGGATTTGGCGATTATGTTCGCGGGTTTCGCGATTATGTTCGCGGATTTCGCGATTATCGGATTTCGCGATTATGTTCGCGGATTTCGCGATTATGTTCGCGGATTTCGCGATTATGTTCGCGGATTTCGCGATTAAGTTCGGCGTGATTATGTTCGCGGATTTCGCGATTATGTTCGCGGATTTCGCGATTATGTTCGCGGATTTCGCGATTATGTTCGCGGATTTTGCGATTATGTTCGCGGATTTCGCGATTTTGTTCGCGGATTTGGCGATTATGTTTGCAAATTTTGCGATTATGTTCGCGGATTTCGCGATTTTGTTCGCGGATTTTGCGATTATGTTCGGCCCTTGACAAGGTAGTAAATTTAGCTATTATGGTAAGATTCTACCCACCTACTAAAATCATAGTAGGTATGGAACGTAGGAAGATTGGTTTGGCAGTGGCAATG
>NW_007416576.1:0-570 GCF_000475195.1 Diaphorina citri
ATCACTCTAAAGCTGATTGAGAGGCCGACGACAAACGCCGACCCCATCTGAACATGGGAAAAGGCGAAGAAGAAGGAGGAGAAGGAAGGAGTTACTTGAACATGGTATGGCCCAGACTGTAGCACTCAACCATTGCTATTTCTTTAGCAAGGGAAATTTCAGGCTGGTATCCTCCCTGTTTAAAGTTCCCCAGCCAGACAGCTATCCTGTTCAACCTTGAAATTTGTAGACAAAAAGGGTGTTCCACCTCGAGTTAATTTTACCTCTGACCCCCATATTAAATTACTTGTTGCCTTGTAAACGTGAATTTAACGACTCATAAGTAAACATTTAGGCCTGGGCGCCACCTGATTCTTTTTAATAGGATGTGTCTGATGGAATTTAAATGGGTGTAATACACCCCTTAATATACTCCCGAGGTATACGGGTTCATTTTATGCTTGTTCAAACGTGACCACTTTGTTGTTGTTGTTGCTGTTGTTGTTGTAGCGTCTTTAGCTTTCGCCGAATGGCGATAGCAGAATAAAGAAAAGATGTCTTTTTGTATCTGCTATACACCGGGGTGATGGT
>NW_007416577.1:0-570 GCF_000475195.1 Diaphorina citri
TCTACGAATCCATGTTGGTGTATACTTATATTATTGTAAACTGTTTTGGATATTTGTTGGAAAATACAGGATTCAAATATTTTTGCAATTGATGATAATTTAGCTATGGGGCGATGGTTTTCTATTTCGTTAGTGTTGTCTTTTTTGGGAACAGGTGTAATTAATGTAGTTTTTAGTGATCCAGGAAAAGTCCTGGCCTTGAGCGAGGAATTGAAAATATGTAACAGTGGTTTTATGACAAATTCTTTGGATTTCTTAAGGATTTCTGGCGGAATTTGATCCGCGCCCGGGGCCTTGTTTTTGGGCAGTAAATCTATACCAGTTGCTATGTCTGATTCCAATAGGATAAAATCCTTTATCAAATCAACGTGATCTTCATGCGGATAATTGCAATCGTAATTGTTGTTGTTGTTGTTGTTGTTGTTGTTGTTGTTGTTGTTGTTGTTGTTGTTGTTGTTGTTGTTGTTGGTGTTGTTGCTGCTGCTGCTGCTCTAGCAGCAAGCTTTTGACATCACAGTTGATGTAAAATGCCTGAACTGCAAAACAGTAGCACAACCTGTTTGCCAATTG
>NW_007416579.1:0-570 GCF_000475195.1 Diaphorina citri
ATAGTTGGCATAGTGGCTGAGAGGTTTAGTAAGTAGTGTGTGATTCATTAGAATATGACTGGATGATGATACCCAGCTAACTAGACTAGATATACCTGCAATCGAGAAGCAAACAAATTATTAATAATCTATCATAATTTATCTCTTTTGTTCCTATATAAGTACCTATTGGTACTTTTCAGGAACGATTTTTTTCTGTATTTTATTTCATTGAAATTCTTTTTGCTTCCGTCTTGATTTCATTGTTGTTTTCCAAATAATATTTTTGTATTTCCTTCTTCATATTATTTTTGTTTTGAATATTCCTTAATTATAAAGAACAACCAAACAAATTATTAATAATCTATCATTATTTATCTCTTTTGTTCCTATATAAGTACCTGTTGGTACTTTTCAGGAACGATTTTCTTCTGTATTTTATTTCATTAAAATTCTTCTTGCTTCCGTCTTGATTGTATTATATTTCATTGTTGTTTTCCAAATAATATTTTTGTATTTCCTTCTTCATATTATTTTTGTTTTGAATATTCCTTAATTATAAAGAACAACTCGACGAATTCCGATTTCTAT
>NW_007416580.1:0-570 GCF_000475195.1 Diaphorina citri
CCTCCCTATTGGGTTTAGAGAGTTAGGATCTCACCCCTCGACTGAGCAGTCCACAGAAAAAAGAAGGTAGGTACCTACCTATTTTTATTTTGCCTTATTTTATATGACTAGAGTTCTTAAGAGAGAGGCAAAACTCGAGTCGGTTTCGGAAAATCCCTAAGAACCCTAATCAACTAATCATATAAAATGAGGTAAGCAATTAACTATCTATTTTGGGTGTCTAATATGAATCTAATTAACAATAATTCCCCTAGGTCCCCCCCTCTTCCCAAGGGGATCTTTTTCTGGGATCACCTTGTAGTTTTTATTTCAAAATATCGGGGATTATTCCCGTTATCCGTTTCCCATGGATAAAATATTGTTGTTCAAATTCGGGGGATTATTCCCGTTATCCGTTCCCCATGTATAAAATATTGTTGTTCCAATTCGACGTTGATAAATAACTTTATCCATTCAGGGTTAGGTGGCAGAGACTGTCGGATTTGTAAAAGGAAATGAAGGGAGATAAATGCACCTGGAAAAGGTTCGTCTACGTGGGTGTACCTCCGACCCAGGGGACGAATTGGATCT
>NW_007416581.1:0-570 GCF_000475195.1 Diaphorina citri
TCGATTTCGGGACGATAAGACCATAGCAGTTACAGTTCCCTCTGTCAAACCTCTTAAAAAAAAAAAAAAAACAAAACTTGAAATTCAATTCTCTCGTTCAGAATGGGTTAATGATAGTAATACCTACGATACGTATACTAGGTAGGTAGTAGGTACCTATCATAGTTTTTACGACTGATGCATATTAATTGACTTTTACCGCTGATGAAGTGATGAGTACCTACCTATCACAACCTGGTAATACGTAGTCACTGGTGGGTTGGCACACCTACCTATGTATCTGTATTCAGTGGATATTGATTGAGTAATTAAACTGAATAATGATAAATAATGATTTGACCAGGAACTAGGTAGATACTTTCATCCCATATAAGTGCCTATAGCCTCGGTGGTGTAGTGGTCAAGGCGCTCGCCTGGTAAACAGGAGGGCGTGGGTTCAATCCCAGCCGAGGTATGGAATTTTATCTTCAATATATTTTGAGAATTCGACCGCAATAATAGTAGTAGCCTACTGCTGAAGTAAAGGGACTTTTCAGTCCTATGCGAGCAGTATAAATAAGCACTATTATT
>NW_007416582.1:0-570 GCF_000475195.1 Diaphorina citri
ACAATGTAAACACTGTGTTCTAGTATGTCTCCAGTCCTCGTAGCATGACCCTAGTGGAACAGAATAAATGATTGGTTCATTGGCACTTTATTTATGTAACTCCATATTAATAAAACTTTGAGTTAAATTATGTATGTACCTATTTCCTATTTGGATAGATAAAGGTGTACTTCTCTAGATTGGGTCATTTATTTTTATTTTAAGCTTGTATGCAAGTAGCTAACTAGTCATTATTTAGCTATAAATTATTTTTATTGAGGTGTTAACTTAGACAAACTGAGCACCTTTTACGTCAAAAACTAAACACCTTAGTATACGGTGAAAGGTGATACTAGAGTTGGTTGCATAAAGTTGGCTTTCTTTTCCCCTTGAAAAGTCAATGTCGCAGAACCGTCAGGAAACGCTTGCTTCGAAAAGAAGTAAAATAAAATAAAAAGTAAGTTTCCTGAATACATAGCAGGAATCCTTTATCAAACGAATGGGTATCACGAGTTTTTTTCCATGCGAATACATAAAAATCTCATAGCTTTCAAATGCTACTCAGTTCAAGAAGTTAATTTTATTTTACGC
>NW_007416583.1:0-570 GCF_000475195.1 Diaphorina citri
TCAGTATAGCTGAAAACCGCCAAAAGTGGTCGAAAACCGCCAAAAATCGGCCAAAATACCGCCAACCGCAGCACCTATTTTTGAGTTACATCCTTGCCACTTTTGTGGACCACATACCAAATTTCAAGTCTCTAGCTCATACCGTTCCCGAGATAATACTAAGTGTGTGGTTATGCAAAGGGCTGAGCAAGGCAATTGTCGGCAATTGTCGTGTAAAGTTGGCGGGAAATTCGAAATTTTGATTTTTTTTTTTTCGTAACTTGTACAATCTGAATTCATTTTTTACTTTTTATCTCTAGTTTGCACGTTTATATTATACTTTTCACTTATATTTGTTGGTGGATAATCAATAATCAAAGCCAGATATGTTGGAAAGATTAAACTTCAGAATCAGAACTTTATTGAACATAAAAAGACATTTTGGAAAAGCACAAAATCAGATTATCTACAGACGCTATCGTGACATTCGTGACAGACTGAAAAGAGGACAAAGGCGGCAATGGCCTAAAAATTATTATCAAAACAAAACAACGAAAAACCCCTCCGTACACTGCTGCGCTCAGCGGCAAT
>NW_007416584.1:0-570 GCF_000475195.1 Diaphorina citri
TAGTACTTTGACAATTTTGACATGTGTCTCAAAAGGGCTGTTTAGACTTTTTAGAGCTTCTAAGTCAACATATTGTATAGTATACATTGTACAGGGTGTTATTTTGTTTATGGACATGCAAATCTTTGGTGTCGATCGGATTGGAAAATCTCTGCCTTTAGGAACTCTCCATTTGCAAAGGGTAAAGGATTACCTTTTCCTTTGGGATTAATTTCATTGAAAGAAACTGATTTACTTACTCATGAATGATATCTAATTGACTTTTTGTGGAAAATATGATCTAGAGGTTAGTTATATCATTATCAAAGACATTGTCTGTCGTCTTTCCATTCTAGCTTTAGAATCTCTAGACAGATATACTTACCTACATAATGGTTTGGTGGAAGACCTTCTTTAGGAGGACTCTACCAGTTACACGTGAAAGTCCGATTTCAAGTCCTCTTGTTCTTCGGTGAGTGGAATACTATAACGATTATGAGACTTCTCTAAACTCGATCTTCGGAGAACGATTTTATCAATCCTTTCTGAGTTTCTAATATCATTTCTCTCTTTAACAAACACCCTGTGTCA
>NW_007416585.1:0-570 GCF_000475195.1 Diaphorina citri
ATTTTGTTGTCTATTGATAGTCAGTCTCTAGTAACCGGACAAACAGAATGCTATTGTAAGCCGTGTCAGGTCAAAGACGAAATTCTGAGCTAGGATGCATACACTCAGAACAAATCAAAATCATGCTGAATATAATAAATGAGGCAAAAATTATCACTTTCTGGTTTTAAACTTATTTGATTGGACAAAGCAAAACAGAAGAAAGTGCTGACACCGATTTGAAAGTAGCAAAGCTTAAAAGACCCCATTTGAGAGCAACATATTATGCCTGACATTGTATCATTTCCCTATTCCCCACCATTACCACCTGAAATTTTTGTATAAGTAAGACACGGATAAGTAAGTACTACCTGAAATTGTAAAAGGAAAATACCACTGATGTAATGCCATCTACTGACGGAAAGTACCAAAACGGACCTTCAGTCCATCACCTGGGAGGACGTCTACTTACCCTACCTTTCTTCTTACGTCTACCTACCCTGCTTACGTCTACTTACGTATACTTACCAACCTTATCCTCAGTAAGGCCCTGCTCTTCCTGTTTCTTTTTGAGTTCCAGCAGCAAATTTA
>NW_007416586.1:0-570 GCF_000475195.1 Diaphorina citri
TGTGGTGAAGCTAAAATCTCCGCCACAATTTTTGCACTATGCTAACCATTTACCTCCCGCTAACCATTTATCTTCCAAAGAATGATGGACCCGGTCACCCCGGTTTCAGTGCGTTATTATTTGATTTTAACAGGAGGGGGTAAAATGTTGAGCTGTCAAAGTATCCCCCTCTGATATTTTCATGAGGTGTCATATGGCCCAACGTTCCCCTACTCCCCTACATTAATAAATCTATTTCGAGGTATTAGGTATTTTATTCCAACGTTCTTTGTTTCAAAATTATTTCTATCGTGGTGGAAATTTCAATCATTGCATTTATGCATTTCAATGGATTGATTTAGCTATGAAAGTCCCTGTGGGAAAATAATTTATTTCATTGGAATTTTGAAAAGAACTGTGGAACGTTTGTATTTCTATCCAATGGCACCAAAATGGGAAGTATTATGTCTCTTCCGATGAGAGACATACTACTATGGGATTTCTCTCTCCCTTCCGTTTCCTTCCCAATATCTCTTCTCTCATCTCCTTCTCACCACTTGACAATTGGTACAATAAATCTAAACACAGCCT
>NW_007416587.1:0-570 GCF_000475195.1 Diaphorina citri
AGTGCCAGCCCAAAGCAATCACCCTAGCTAGGGCTGATTGAGAGGCTACAAAAAACGCCGACCCCATCTGAATCGTTTAAAAGCGAGAAAAATTTGAAATCAATCTGCTTAGTCCAAAAGTTAAAACTCTTTAAACGGGGTTTAAACTCACTTTTTGGATCCGGCCATCATAACGTAAAAACGTGTTCCTCAAGCAATGTGTCTTCTTTTCCTTCTTCATCCGGGGAATTACCGCTTTGCCTCTGTTTGCTCGTGCTTCTTGGCGGAAAATATAATAGTAATGATGATCAGCGTTTACCATTTTCCTCGTACTTTGCGGGATTCAAACCGGTTACACCGGAAAGTGATCACGTCACACTTTTCTGTGGTTGGTTAATTAGGGTGCTCGAATCAACATTTTCACTTGCAAAATTATCTGTAAAACTGTGTCTACACATGGTCGACGGCTGTCGATCGACGAGGTGGATCTATGTTGTCGAAGCAGTGTACGGTTTCAGTCGACATCGACGGCCGTCGACCATGTGCGGACCCAGCTTCATAGTTATGTTTATTGTTTTCTGTAAATCCTTG
>NW_007416588.1:0-570 GCF_000475195.1 Diaphorina citri
CTACTTCTGGGTTCTGGCACATCCACCAATATTAACGTCTCCCTTTTTCCCAATTTCTTGTTTTGTATTATGCCTATGTTAAACAATATTTAATTGTAGCGATCCTTAATCACAAAAATCAATAAATTTATATCAGTTCCTCACGCGGTGTACAATAGGACTAAAGAGGCGTTATCGTACCTACGCCCTCTAGAATGACTGATAAATCCAAGCTCTGATGAAAGTTTGGCCCAAATTGAACGTCGAAATTCCAATTTGCAATGAGAAAAAGATGGCAAATATTATGGTCAGGGTGCACTTGCCTGGTAAGCAGATATTATGGTCAAGGCGCACTTGCCTGGTAAGCAGATATTATGGTCAAGGCGCACTTGCCTGGTAAGCAGATATTATGGTCAAGGCGCACTTGCCTGGTAAACAGATATTATGGTCAAGGCGCACTTGCCTGGTAAGCAGAAAGGTGTGGGTTCAATCCGGGTTGAAAGGTCGATACAGGGAATTTTATCTTCATTAAGAGTTCTCAAAGTAATTCAAACATTTGACCACGTAAGATTGCTTTCATCATACTATAAA
>NW_007416589.1:0-570 GCF_000475195.1 Diaphorina citri
TTACAATAAAAAGCATCTCCTTGGTTGCATTTTAATCTCTGAGGAGATGCTTATCCTGCTCCTCTTCCTCCTTCTCTTCCTTGGAGGTGGAAAAAAAGCTATAAAAATATTTTCAAAGCAAGCTCTTTCTTCTTTTTTCTGAAAAGAAAAATGGTAGATAGAGGGAACTATAACTGCTAAGGTCTTATCGTCCGGAAAACGAAGAGAGAAGAAGACAGGATAGGAGAAAGCCAGCCCTTCCGAGAACGAACCTAACCTATCTGTTTAGGAAAAAGGTCCCCCGGGTGATAATCGAACCCGCGGCCTAGCGCTTACAAGGCAGACGCACTACCCTTCAAGCTAACTAGGCTGGCCCTTTTCATTTCAAAGCTAACCAACGCTCTCCCCTCTTTCAAAATTAATCTTTCCAAACACACAAGTTCGAGTAACCATGGCAACGAAAAGTCCAATTATGTCCCTTATGTAAACAACTGCCCTGACTTCCTGGTTAACACAGACATGGGAATACAGTTCGAAAACCAAATGCGAGAATTACTGTGTGAGCTTGCTGTTTTAAAATTTTATAATTAA
>NW_007416590.1:0-570 GCF_000475195.1 Diaphorina citri
ACCTGTACCCTGTATTATGTACAAACCTATGTCAAACTGTATAACTGTAAACTAGGTAGCCCTTAAATCTATGTCAAATAATAGCCCTTAAACCAAGGTCAACTAGGTAGCCCTTAAATCTATTACAATAACGCCGTCACCTGTACCCTGTATTATGTACAAACCTCTATGTTAAACTGTATAATTGTAAACTAGGTAGCCCTTAAATCTATTACAATAACGCCGTCACTTGTACCCTGTATTATGTACAAACCTATGTCAAACTGTATAACTGTAAACTAGGTAGCCCTTAAATCTATTACAATAACGTCGTCACTTGTACCCTGTATTATGTACAAACCTATGTTAAACTGTATAATTGTAAACTAGGCAGCCCTTAAATCTATTACAATAACGCCGTCACCTGTACCCTGTATTATGTACAAACCTATGTCAAACTGTATAACTGTAAACTAGGTAGCCCTTAAAATCTATTACAATAACGCCGTCACTTGTACCCTGTATTATGTACAAACCTATGTTAAACTGTATAACTGTAAACTAGGTAGCCCTTAAATCTATTACAATAAC
>NW_007416591.1:0-570 GCF_000475195.1 Diaphorina citri
TTTCCTATACCCCTATCTCTTTCCATCTCCCATATCTCTTCATACCCCCTCTTCCTTCTTTTTCTTACTTCCTCTTCCTTTTTTCGAATCCTCTTTATCTCTTATCTATCTTTATCTATCTTGTTCTCCCCCTCTTCAGGTTCTTCCCACCTTCCTCTTTCTTCATCCTGTCATTCTCTCTGTTCCTTCCTCCTCCTTCTGCTGTCCTGAAATCCTCTCTCTCCCTTTCCTTCCCACATTCTTCCTCAAATTTAATCCACCAGCTTTCTTTTGGTAAACTTCTTCTCCAACTTTTTTCGCTTGTTTTTCATTCCTCTTTACCTCTTCCTCATTCTCTTCTTTGCCAGTTCTTCTCATTCTTTCTCCACCTTTTCTTATCAGCACAATATTATCTTTGTTATCCCGTGAAGTGCTTTCCAGAGGTACTTTAACAACCATCGTGTTTTTCATACTCTTCATAATGAAAATGTCTTTGCCACCATTATTTATTCACATTGAAAACTTTTCGAGCCTAGCCCTACTCTCTCAAAATAAAAATACTCGTTTGGAAATAACCCTTATTTGGATAAG
>NW_007416592.1:0-570 GCF_000475195.1 Diaphorina citri
ACCGAAGCGAATACAATAGTCCGTCCACTATACCTTTTATTATTAGTAATAATAAAGGAAGGACGGACTAAAAAGGGGCCGCTAACATTTTCCCCACATACAAAAATAATTTCCTCAAATATTCAAGTTCGGTTCCTCCAACATTTTCCCAAATACCTACCTACACAGGTGTTCTCAAATATCCAGGTTCGACTGTACAACACACCGTACAATACAAAAACCGACCCTCAACTTTCTCCAAGTTCAAACTTTGCATACGAAGCATTTCATTGGAGATTAATGAGAGAGCGCCCTATCTTTTAAAACGTCGGAAAACAAAAGTCATTACAGGACTAACGGCGGCAAGCGAAGGAATTATGACCTTTGGATAGGAGAGCCGAAACTGAAAGCCTTTGCTTTGAAAATCACACATCATTAATTTGAATTTGTGGTCAGGGAGAACATGGGGGGTGGGGAGCTATGTAGGTATTAGGAAAATTGGGTGGTGGTGAGGGAGGTAGATGAACTGGATGGGGTTGGATAGGTACTATAAGTAGGGAGGGCCATTGGATGGGGGGTATGTAGGTGGGT
>NW_007416593.1:0-570 GCF_000475195.1 Diaphorina citri
GGTCCATACCAAATTTGGTGCTTTCCTGAATAAATGCAGCTTTTGGCCAAAATTGTGACGTTGGGCCACCCACTAAAGTACCTACTTCTAATAATTATCAGGTAGATAGGTACCTAGATATAGATAATAGATACCTATAGGTACCTTCTTCTGCTGCTTCTTTTTCTTCTTCTTCTTCTGCTTCTTTTTCTTCTTCTCCTTCTTCTTCTGCTTCTTCTCCTTCTTTTTCTTCTTCTTCTCCTTCTTCTTCTGCTTCTTCTCCTTCTTCTTCTTCTTCTTCTTCCTTTTTTTCTTCTTCATCTTTTTTTTAACTAGGTAGGTAATTGATTACTCGCACGACACCGATTTCATTTAGTTGAAAAATTAATTTCATTACCTAATTAATTTGTAGGTACCTACCTACCTAAGCCATCACCTTGGTAGTCATCCGAGAATAAGGAGGACTTTTTTTATTTATTGTAACTTGAACGAACGAACCAAGCATAAAGTTTTTCTCTCTCTCTCAAGGTAATTTAACTTGAAAAAAAAAAAAAAAAAAAAAAAAAAAAAAACATAAAAGGGTTTTTTAAA
>NW_007416594.1:0-569 GCF_000475195.1 Diaphorina citri
TTATCGTGGGTTGAGTGAAGATTATTATTATTTTTTTTTTTCGTTAGGCGCTTTAATTATGTGTTAAAACATGTCGTTCCAAGTATAGGGAATCTATGTAAACGGCAAGTATTGTAATCGGTCCATATTTTTAAAATGGGGAAATGCGTTTATTTATTGTAGAGTAATGCATACAATGTTCTGGTTTTCTGGACTTGAAATTGGCACGTACCTTGTTTTGTACAGGACGTTTGGGGACTAAATTCCAGACCCGTCTTCAGCAGATTGTCACAAATCATCCACGAATTTGTCAGTTAATACCTACCTACATAAAAAACGAAAATGCGAAACAGTTAACAAGCAGTTGCGAAACAGACCCGAAACGACCAGTACAAAACAAGGTACTTGCTACTTGCCAACTTCAAGTCCAGAAAATCACAACATTGTGATTGTTGGCAGATCAAAAATGTCATGTAAGAGCGAAGCAACTTTGTACTGTACGTTTTCAGCCTTATGCGCCAGCCTAGTTAGCTTAGTTGGTAGTGCGTCTGCCTTGTAAGCGCTAGGCCGCGGGTTCGATTCCCGCCCGG
>NW_007416595.1:0-569 GCF_000475195.1 Diaphorina citri
TTCTTCTCCTTCATCATATCCTTCTTCTTTTTCTTCTTCTCCTTCATCTTCTTCTTCTCCTCCTCCTTCTTCATCTCCTTCTCTTTCTTTTACTTCTCTGTCTTCTTACTCTACTCCACATCCTCCTTTTCTTCTCCTCTTTTTTCTACTCCTTCTTCTATTTCTAGTAACTATGTATATTACCATCCACTGGGGTCGGTGAGGTCGCATTCCATTTTCTTTTCATGTGCTGATAACAGATGAAAGCGCCCACCAAGGAGAACCAGGAGACCATTAAGGAAAATTTACACGTGTAAACAAACCATAAGGATTAAGGATAAGACGAAGGATGTGTAAGGATTGGAAAGGATAAGGATAGTGTGGGGGATACTTGAACTGAAATGAATGGGTATTTCCTCGCTAGAAACGATAGCCAGGGCGGCGTGGGTCAAAAATCAAAATGTGTTGTATTTGAAATTTTGAAAATACCTATGTTAAAATTTACTAAAAGTTTTTTTTTTTTAGAGGGTTTGACAGAGGGAACTGTAACTGCTATGGTCTTATGGTCCCAAAATCGAAGAGAGAAGGAA
>NW_007416596.1:0-569 GCF_000475195.1 Diaphorina citri
ACTTATCGCTGGTTCATGTAAGTACGCAGCTTCTGTTTGTTTTGTCCAAGAACATTCAATAGACGCAATGTTGAAAGTTTGATCTTAAATCGACACCAAGTTAAGATCAGACAAAAGTACAAAACAGAATATGTATTGAACATGTCCCCTAATCTGTTCGGACCATAGATGCTATCACAACAGTAGTGACCGGATAGTATAGATACTTAGAGACAGTTATGTACTACTGTGACAGTATAGTAGTATCTTATCACAGCTTCTGTGAGTTAGTAACAGTAAGCTTTTCGAAATCCATACTTTCCATTTTTACTTTATCGAGTCTGTATACTTCATCAATACTTTTCGAGCTGTTATACTAATCCGTTCAAATTTCTGGTTAAGATTTGGATCTATGTTCATTTGTGTTGTGAAACAGATCACAATAATGTTTGAAATTCTGGTGAGTGGCTAATCTCGTAATGATCTGGTCTGATTAGGGACTAACATAAGTTCGATTATCCATGTAATCCCAAGTCTTATAATACATGTTGTATGTTGTATCATAAAAAAAAAAAAAAAATAACCGGGGA
>NW_007416597.1:0-569 GCF_000475195.1 Diaphorina citri
ATGCTAAAGCCATTTAAAAATACCCGAGGGTTTTCCATACTTTTTCTTCTCTCTGTATAAACCTCATCATTTCAAAGTATGAATTGTTTTACCCTTTTAGACTGTTCATAAGATGCCTACATTTATTCGGAAAAAGGAAACCAGCACCAACGTATCAGTCTCACACTGTGATAAATTAAACACCCACTATTTTCAGAGGTACTTGACCTGGGCACAATACAGGGGGGTCAAAAGTGGGTCGAATTGTTTCGTGTAATATTACACACTGTGTGCGTTAGGCTGGAACTTGGCCTGGCGCACTGCCGTGCGCCTAGATACCCATATGCGGGTGCAATAGTCTTACATATTGGACTCCGCACATAGGGATTTTGTCAGAAAAGACCCCCATTTCAATGTCATGTAATACCCATATGCACTAAGAGCGCGTTCCCACTTGTCGTTCAGAGAAAAATCGTGTCGTGTGTAGTGAGAACACTAGCGGTTCCGAGAACGAACCTTGTCTGTTTAGGATTAAGATCGGCCCGGGTGGGAAACGAACCCGTGACCTACCGCTTACAAAATAGGCACGC
>NW_007416598.1:0-569 GCF_000475195.1 Diaphorina citri
ACTTGCTGAAAGTAGTTTTGTGCTCCAAAATCATATAACAGGTTAATAACTAGATGAAAACTGGAATATGGTCACCTTAGCAGGAATATGCCCAAGAATGATAGGGACCTTTAGTTTATGATTTTTCTAATTCAACATAAACTATTTAGGGAATAATTCTTGTACTTTTGGTTTCAAAAGAACATTTTCTATTATTTCTTTTGGTTTGAAAGGTTAACGTTAGAGAAATCATGCTGTAAAGTTGGACCCTGTGTGGTATGGTATTCAAACCCCCAAAAATTTATATCCCCCCAATTTTCGATATCAACTGATTTAAATAATATTTTTTGGATCCTTGATTGAAGACTCAGTAACTTTGTGAAGGTCCATTTCGACTATTTGTTATATGGAAAACAAATACTACCTACTTCACAATATTTTTTGGAGTCGTGTCTTGTCTTGTCTTGACATCATAGTCTGGCAGTCTATATTTACCATATTTTTAATTTTACTGTTCTCTTTCAGTTGAAAGGGAAGCAGGAGCATGTGCTGTCCACTTATGCCAACCTGTTCAAGCAGTACATCAACTT
>NW_007416599.1:0-569 GCF_000475195.1 Diaphorina citri
TAAAAGTTAAATCTCACTTGTCCCGTTCAATTATTTCCAGCGTTGGATATTTGATGGTAATACGCAAAGTGTCCTGGAGATTGGTAAGGATCAAGATCGATCCCTGCGCAAAGTTTGTGGTCCCAAGTCTCCCGTAGTCAAAATCTGCATGACCATTCTGGCGCTAGTTTCGGGATTTCAGTCCAATCAAACTGTCGAGGTGAGATTGAAAAAAAAAAAAAAAAAAAAAAAAATTTTGGTAGAAAGAACTGTAACTGCTAAGGTCTTATCGTCCCGAAAGCGACTAAAGAGAAGACAGCTAGGATAGGAGAAAGCCAGCCGTTCCGAGAACGAACGTTATCTGTTTAAGATAAAATCCCATCCTGGAAATCGAATACGGGACCTAACGCTTACAACGCAGACGCTCTGCCCTTCAAGCTATGTAACTAGGCTGGCAGATTATTAAGGCCTAATCATATATTTTGATAGGAGAGGAAAGTAAGTAGGTAACCAGGTATGTAAACTGACAATGAATACCTATCCATATTCTTTCCAGAGTGCTGTTCTGAAACTGATGACCAAATTCCCAT
>NW_007416600.1:0-569 GCF_000475195.1 Diaphorina citri
CGAATTCATACATAACCTTTTTGCAATCGGACCGAATTCATACATAACCTTTTTGCAATCGGACCGAATTCATACATAGCCAAGTTCACAAGATTGAAGGTTCTCTAATTTCATTTGTTACCCACTAGGGGTTGACCCGTCCTTTGTACGAGATCAGCGCGGCGTAAGGGGCAAGACTTAACTTAAGCCGCCATTTTGAATCAGGATGTAATGTGACAATTATCAATATCAAATAATTTGTGGTAAAGCAGAGCCTTTTTCTCAACTTTCGTGGATATCACAGCATTCCTAAGTGCTAAGATCAGCGCGGCGTAAGGGGCAAGACTTAACTTAAGCCGCCATTTTGAATCAGGATGGAATGTGACAATTATCAATATCAAATAATTTGTGGTAAAGCAGAGCCTTTTTCTCAACTTTCGTGGATATCACAGCATTCCTAAGTGCTTCCTTTGCCATCAATTTCCATCTTTCAATAATCTTTCTACACTGGTAATAACGCTGGTCGCTACTCGACTAAGTACCCAATTTCCTCACAAGGCTGAGTGCACTCCGAACTCCAAGCACAGAGC
>NW_007416601.1:0-569 GCF_000475195.1 Diaphorina citri
CTACATTATCCCAGATCTTTTCCTTCTTCTTCTACTTTCGTTTATTTATTTTTTAGGGGGGGGGAGGGGGTAAACACACAATAACAGTTGGGTAGGTATGTATGTACAGGTACACCTACATTGCCTACCCAAATTTAGGAAAAGAGAAGAGGAACAAAATAAAGAACTAGGTGGAGAGAGTTATTCAAGTTTAGAAACGTTCTGTGTGGTTGGCATCCGCATGGGTAACCAACTGACCATCTGGAAGATGGCGATGGCGTGCTGCTAGCCTTTTCCGGTTCCACTCAGGCTTGTTGAGGTCAAAGTGAGGAGACAAGTAACTTGTCTTCAAAAAATTAAAGGTGAAATACCGTCACTAATTATAAACCCCTTGGAAAAATCAAAGGCAAGTAGCTTGTCTTCAAAAAATTAAAGGTGAAATACCGTCACTACTTATAAACCCCTTGGAAAAACCAATTTGGATCGAAGAAAGATGAATGTTTGAAATGTTAGCAGTTACACAATGACAACGCCTATCAAACAAAAATCTAATTTATTTAATTATACTGTAGAATGTACCTAGATAGGAA
>NW_007416602.1:0-569 GCF_000475195.1 Diaphorina citri
GCCCGGCACACACGCTGCCGACCGACGTGTCCCAACTTGGTCTTTTGACAGATAATCTTCTAACTTGGTCTTTTAATCTTTTGTCTTTAGACCAGATGATCCTTCAACTTGCTTGCTTCGTGTGTACGGGATATTTTCAAAAATTTCAGACCTAAACAAGTAAAGTTTGCGACAATATCGTGTCCAACTGTCCACACGCAACGATCTGTCAGAAGACCATCTCTCAAAAGAACATTTTGGAACACCAAATTGAAATTTGAATGACCATTCGTCGAAAGACCACCTCTTGAAAGACTATCTCTCCAAATTTGAAGTCTGTCTGTTCTGACCAGGTTGAAGTCTATCTGTTCTGACCAGGAAGTCCAAATTTGAAGACTATCTGTTCTGACCAGGTTGATAGAAGACCAAGTTGGGTGACGTTTCACAGCGTGTGTACCGAACTTACCATACATATACTGTATGGCAGTATGGTTAGCATATGGAACTATACTAAGCTGTATGCGAGTATGGGTAACACATGAACCTCACCTCTCACCCATTGGCGTCTCATGTGACCAATGAGGTAAGAC
>NW_007416603.1:0-569 GCF_000475195.1 Diaphorina citri
AAACAAACATTCATTTTTATATGTTAGAAGAGGTGCTTTAGGTATTAAAGTGTTGGTATAATAGAACAACTTGTTCTAAGCTGACAGTCTAAATCGAAATAAAGCACTACTTGTACTTATTTTGATAATGTTTTGATTGAAAATAAACGAATAAAAAGAAGAGGTTTGATAGAGAGAACTGTAACTGCTAAGTAAGGCGGGATAGGAGAACACCAGTCCTTCTGAGAATGAACTTCATCTGTTTAGGATGAAATCTGCCCTGGGTGGAAATCAAACCTGACACCCAGCACTTACAAGGCAGACATGCTACCCTCTAAGCTAACTAGGCTGGCCTTAGCCTATTTGAGTTCTGGGGTTAAGGGACTTTACAGTAGTTTACAGTCCTATTTGGACAGGAAGAATTTAGGGCTATACGGGGAAAAAGCTGAAGCCATAGGTGACTCAAATTTTGCAGACAGTTTCCATAACCAAAGATGATCAAAAGTGTCCATAGGCCAGACTTTGAGAAATGTACGGTTTGGCCATTATGTAAGGCTAAATCTTTGAAAAAGCTCAAAAAGAGTTTGCAA
>NW_007416604.1:0-569 GCF_000475195.1 Diaphorina citri
CCATGCCATGGGGAATCTTCAACAATAGCGGCGACAATGACCGCAGTTCCGCACCATACTGACCTAGTCCTAGACCTAGGGAACTTGGGATGGTAAAATAATTCTTAAATCTTCGAGTATCAGGAAGACCTTTGTTCAACAACACAGATTCTTCAAGCATTCTGAAAACTTTAGTCAATGGGAGGTATCCCTAAGACTGAGAGGGAAAAGGAGAAGAGGGGATAAGAAACCAGCTGTAGATGAGGATAGAATTCCATGTCTCGACTAGAATTCAAGGGTCTAGGTTTAACTTGCCCTTAAGATCAATTTAATTTGAAGTAACCCTTAACTGACAAAAGTTTCTAAGAATTGCGTCCTCCTGGTTTACCAGGCGAACGTCTTGATCACTACACCACTGAGGCCAAATTGTCTCATATTTGAAAATGTTAAAAAAGGGACGGACAATTTTGTCCACCCCGGACACTCCGGTGACCGTTCCTGATGCCGGTATAGAACGGAATATTTACACGGGATTCAATCTTCAATCTTGATCATCACTGGAACACTCCACAACCTCAATTCCCAGAACT
>NW_007416605.1:0-569 GCF_000475195.1 Diaphorina citri
TCGAAAAACGAGTACAATTTTTTTTTGTCGATGGTGAGATTCGAACCCGGGACCTTCTGCATGGCAAGCAAGCGCGTTGCCACTGGACCAACCGTGATTCTATGAAGATGAACTACTGAGAAGCTAGCAAGCTAGCCTAGAACCTCACTTATATCCATTCAGTTTTACTCAGAACAGGGCAAGTCTCCAGCTAGGTGCAACATGTTTGTGAACTCGACGTTAAGGACAGCCACTCACTATCACGTAGGTACACCTGATCAGGTCCGCCGGTCAGGTCTACCTGATAAGCACACACACACTATGCTGATCAGGTGTACCTGATAGTGTGTGGCAGCAATACATAATATGTCTGTCTATCAGGCGAACTGATGGAGAACTGATACCTGATGAAAATTTGATCAGTTTCAACTGACACCTGACAGATCTGATGATTGTGTGGCGGTTCTATCAGGTACACCTGACAAGTTCTCCGTTTTAAACTATCTTTGGCCAGCCACTCACTATCAGGTAGACCTAACGACAGGTACACCTGATCAGGTCCGCCTGTCAGGTCTACCTGATAGTGCGTG
>NW_007416606.1:0-569 GCF_000475195.1 Diaphorina citri
ACTGCTGAAATTTACTTTATTTTTTTACTTTACTTTCCTCTTTTCTCTCTTTTTTTTATTTTATTTGTTTTTTTTTTTTAAGTTTTTTTACTTTCTATTACCCTTATTTTTTTTTGTTATTTTTGTTTTTTTTTCTACTTTTTTTTTCATTTGTACCTATATTTTTCACTGTATTTTCTGTGTTCTTTATTTGTTTGTTTTCGGTTTGGATTTATCAGTGTGCTAATTTGGTGTGTTTTTCTTTTTCAGTGTGCTTTTGTGTTGTTTGGTATGTTATGTGCCAGTGTGTTATCTGCGCTAACATTGTTGTTTAATACGTTGTCTTCGTTCTTCTTCTTCTTTTTCTTCTTTTTTTTTTCCCTCCTTCTTTTGCTTCTCCTTTATTTCCTTCTTCTTCTTCTTCCCATTTCCCAATATACCTATCTACATGTAGGTAATTTGTCTGCACTTTGTTCTTATTAAGTTTTTTATGGGAGAGTACCTACACGTATTTGTAAGGGTTGTCGATATTTGATGCAATTGCTCAAAAAAGAAATAAGAAAAATAAATAAATAAACAGATTTCATTTT
>NW_007416607.1:0-569 GCF_000475195.1 Diaphorina citri
GAGTTGTAAAAACTGCCAGAGAGAAGAAACATCTTTTTTAATTTGTAAATAAATGCATGATGCAGCAATAAAAAATAAATAAAAAAAATGTGTTCTTCCTTTATATTAATTAGGAAATTCACGAGTAAAACCTTTCAGATGTTCCTGCACTTGGCTACAGAAAACTACAGAAGTTTCTTCACATGGACTTGCCATTTTTTGGGAGAGGAATCGAACCAATTAACATTAGTTCTGGGAGAAAAGAATGAGAAAAAAGAATTCAAATTGAAAAAAGTCAAGGTACAAATTACATAATAATTGTGAATTGGTTTTTATTAAATAAAAACTTGGGGCCATATTTATAAATTATGTAGGTATTTGAGTTCGGCAGATATCCTAAATTTTATGAGATATCATCAAAGACGTAAAAATACTGCTGGTTCTGGACCCCCTGAAGAGCCCAGACCTGGGGACAAACATGTTGAGACCAGATGACCCCTGGCCCTATGATCACATATAAAATTTCCCCACTTACATTCTTTTGTATGCTGCAGAACATGCTAAGTACAATGATTAATCACTTAATTGAG
>NW_007416608.1:0-569 GCF_000475195.1 Diaphorina citri
TCCCTTTTATTCGCGAACCGTTACCAAATAAGCAAGTGAATAGTTAATCCCATGTGATTTTTCACGCCGAATCGAATGATGCCACTTTTAGCACTGTCTGACTTACGGTTGAGAAGTTGCGGGTTCGATACTCCCCTTTGTCGACAAATTTCCCTTTTATTTGTGAACCGTTACCAAATAAGCAAGTGTATAGTTGATCCCATGTGATTTTTCACGCGGAATCGATTGGTGAAACTTTTAGAACTGTCCGACTTAATGTAATAGAAAGTCGTGTGATGTTCACACCAGATTTTTTTTACTAAGATTTCACTTTTTGTACGAGGTTACGTAGAAAATAATAACTTTTTACCCGTTTTTAAACAACTTCATTGACGGATTGGATGGTCCCTAGAGCCTAAGCGAAGAGATAAAGATGATAGGTAAGTCCAGGTAAGTCCATGTATTTTATTAGGTTTGATAGTTCCCTCTAGTTAGATAGTTCGATAGGTTTGATAGAGGGACTTGTAACTACTGAGGCCTTATTGTCCCGAAATCGAATAGAGAAGTAGGGCAAGGTAGGAGAATGCCAG
>NW_007416609.1:0-569 GCF_000475195.1 Diaphorina citri
TTATTATTTTTTTTTCCTTCTCAATCAGTTCTCGGCGAGAGAAAAATAGGTAAGTAATCAGAATTGTGAAAAATTTGAGGAAAAGAACGATAAAGCCCTTAACAGAAATAAAAAATGTTAACAACCGGTGTAAGTAAATTTAGGAGAAATAGGTCCCTACTTCAATTGATACACAGAATACACGAGATACTTTTTACCTAAATCTAAAAGGTCCCATGTTATCAAGCATTTAACTTATAGGTAAGTACTATAGGTACTACTTATCATGAGAGTCTGGAGAGAAGTAAGCAAGTAGGTAAGTGAAGTTTTTGGAAATCAAAATCCAAAAAAATTGAATTAATTTTCTGTCCTAAATTCTAATGAAGAATAGGTATTACCTATAAGAAAGCGCAGCATACCTACAACCATCAATAAATTATGACAAATCAAAATCAAGTTACCGCACGGTTCTGTGAGACTTCAGAATTTCAACCGTAGAAGAGGAATTGAAAGAAAGAAAGAAAAATTATCTCTCTTATTACAAGAAATATCCTAAGACAAAAGCTGAAAGTATTGTGAGGAAGATAAAT
>NW_007416610.1:0-569 GCF_000475195.1 Diaphorina citri
TACAAATTTTTGTCGATGGTGGGATTCGAACCCGGGACCTTCTGCATGGCAAGCAAGCGCGTTACCACTGGAACAACCATGCCCCTCTGTTCTCAGAGGGGCACGGTTGTCCTTATGTTCTTATTTTATTTCTTGTCATTGTCAATATAACTCTCGAACGGTTTGTCCTATTTTGTTGACACATAACTAGTAGGTAGCGAGTTTTTGCAACAAAAATTAGCGTCCCCCCGTTAACTGAACTCTTTGCGTTATTTGATGAAAACTCGTTTTTGCGCAAGAGTTATAGTCACCTAGCGTCTTACATTTCGGTTATCGTCACGTAAGTTAGCCGTGCAAAAACTCTATTTAACACAGGAAGGAATTTTTTTCAATTAATTTTGGGCCCGGATCGAATGTACATATATCTTCGCTAACAATCTTTTTAAGGGAAGATTTTATTTAAAGGGCTTACCTATATCATCTTAGGATTCTTAGGACTTAGCAGTATATGATGGGATTTTTCTTCTTCTGTTTTCAGGGTACTTTTACCTGAATAACGGAATCCCTTGTTTATTTATACTAAATCAGAT
>NW_007416611.1:0-569 GCF_000475195.1 Diaphorina citri
TTTTCAATTAATATTTCAATTTTGAGACCAATATTTGCATAGTGATCACTATTTTCATTATTTTCCATTTTGTCAGAAGATGTGTAGGTATTTGATCCACTAATGTATTCTTCAACTCTATTGCATTAGTGTTCAATGTACTTCATGTCATTGTCAATTTTTGATTAAATTAGGAACCCAAGTGAAGTTTATTCAATATAAATGTTGTCAGTATCCTACGCAAAGGTGTTCATATCAAAAGTACCTACTGTCAGATATCAAAGTGATCCATATTGATATTCTCTCTTCTGTTCTTTCTATGTTTTGATAGTTTTTTAGGAGGGTATGTGAGTTGTGGGTTTAGTTTTGGGTGCAATCTTAAATCATTGTAGGCACTAGGTACGTACATACGTCTAGAAAAATCAGATGGAGGTACCAAGAGATCCCAGTATTTCAAGAAAGATCTCGAACAACACAAACTTTTACTACATATTTTCTTCAAGAGAACCTAGTATTTCAATAAACATCTTCAACAACTTTTACTATATGTACATTAAAAAAAAAAAAAAAAAAAAAAAAAAAAAAATTTT
>NW_007416612.1:0-569 GCF_000475195.1 Diaphorina citri
CTGAATGGAAACACAGCCACCTCAAATGATAAGTCTGTAATGTTTTGAGAACAAAAGTCCATTATTAATTAGGTAGGTAGGTTCTCATTAAACTTTTAATTTGAGATTTTGTAAGGTTTGCGCTCAGAAAATTCCATTTATGATTATTATTTCCCCTTGCCCCTATAATGCTAAATGACTTGCATAAACATTTACTTACCAATATAATCTTGACTAATAATGGGTCCAAAATTTTGTGGCATGATAGGAACTGGTCTAGAAGGGGCTTCATTCCACCATTTCCCATAGGTTCTCTGGAAAAAACAAGCAAATTATCATCATAAACAATCAATACCTAGTTGAATAATAAAATAATAATAATGGAATGAAAACCTTATAAGTAGTTAAGTAAGTAATCACATAATCTTCAGATTTAAGGCACTTGCCTACATATCTACAAATTCTCAAGGTAGTTGACACTCACCACAACAAAGGTCTGGGGAAAGTCTCCGTAGTCCGGGTACTTGCTTGGCTTTCCAAGAATATTGTAAGCCGTGTAGGAGATACTTATATCACTCCCGTACTGTGAG
>NW_007416613.1:0-569 GCF_000475195.1 Diaphorina citri
GGTTAATTAAACTCGTGCCGGCCAGCCTAAGTTAGTTTGAAGGGTAGCTCGCCTGCCTTGTAAGCGCCAGGTCGCGGGTTCGATTCCCGCCCGGGCGAAATCCATCTTAATAACAATATCCTATATCCTAAACAGGTAACAATATCCTATATCCTATCGTTTATTTAGTCAAGTGAAGACTTATTCTCTTCTTATTTTACTAGGTAAGGTTCGTTCTCGGAGTAGACGGCTTTCTTTTAGCCTGTCCTCTTTAAGTCTCTTCCATTTCGGGAAGACAGGACCTTACAGTTCCGTCTATTAAACCTCTGGACTCACACAGCAAACGGGACCCTAATATGGGCCCTAATGACCTAATTCGGTCAAAATTTCATGAGAAAATTTCTTTTATGTGTTCACTATTTTTGCCATGTTTCATCGAAATCGGACAAAACTTTTCAAATGGTGAAACAAACGGTGAACTTAGTCCAGTAAAAATATGTTTTTTTTTTTCATTCATTTCAGATGACACCACCAGGGTTCCGTTGCTCAGGGATAACTCATCTGACTCGGACTATATCAATGCTTCCTTC
>NW_007416614.1:0-569 GCF_000475195.1 Diaphorina citri
CAGTACTGAATCGCTTTAATAATTGATTCTTTAACACTAAATAATATTGTTGATGAATCAATATTCAAACCAAATTTATCCATTATGTCTATTTCATTTTTATTAATCACAAACATTGATTCTAAATATTTTAATTTATTACTATATTTTGGGAAATAAATAATATCAATACCAATATTTGTTAAAAAAGGTATTTTTTTCATTATTACTACGGTACATAATTTATTATCATGACTAATACTACCATTTATTTTATCTGGCCATATTGGATTTTTTAAATATCCAGTTAATATTTCTGTTTCTGGGAATCCAAAATATTTCAATCCTTTTCTAGATAACCATCGTCCTGTTGAAAATTCTTTTTTTCTCTTGGAGACTGCATTAATTACTAATTTTTTTTCTTCTGGTAATATTGGATAATTATCAATTTTTGCTGTTTCTATAAATGTTTTTTTTGGAAACCATTTATATAAAATATTATTTATATTAGCAATAATTTTATCTTCTTTAATATTCAATGTATATTTGATATTTAATTAATAATTTTCATGATTTTTATCTTTATAATT
>NW_007416615.1:0-569 GCF_000475195.1 Diaphorina citri
AGGAAGTGAAAGAACCGTGAATGTTGGATGAAATAGTAAGGACGATGAATAAGGAACAGATAAAGTAGTAACAAAATGTTAAAATAGTATCCTATCCTATCATTTAATCGCCGATTATTGAGATTAAGACAAGGGATTATCCGAAAACTAGATTATAGTTTTCCCCTAAGTGATTGAAACTAATTTCACTAAAAAAATTGATATGTAAAATGACTAAAATGTTAGATCATTGAAGCGAACTTCGTCAAAGGTGTTTGTGGGAAATTTGACATCTCCACCAATTTAGTAGTGGAGATGTCCGAACTCCCTATGAGGTTGCTTACACACTGTTGAAATTAGTGGAGATGTCAAATTCTCCAAACTCCAAACTTCCTAAAATGCTCCTGTAGTGAAATCAAGTGATATTCTGAAGCGCTTTATTCTATTGAAGATATATCCAATGTATTGAAGACATGTTTAGTACCCTCCTTCACTGATGAACCAAGTCTTGGTTTGCAAGGTTGCCAATCGTCAAACTGGAAATAGTTCACCAGATAGTTTATCACAGTGTTGCCTGACGTACATCAACT
>NW_007416616.1:0-569 GCF_000475195.1 Diaphorina citri
TGTACTGAAAATCGTAGAAGAAATAGGAAGAAAATTGGGATTCGTGAAACCATTAGAAGATGTTCAAGCGGCCCACAGGGTGAATAGTATGAATAAAAAGAAACCTAAGCCCATCATTGTTCGCCTACTGAATACTAAAACAAGAGACAAATGGACAGCAGCTTACAGACAGAAAAAACTCTGGCATGAGAATTTTTATATCAACGAACATTTGACAAGAAGAAATCAAGAGCTCCTATATCAAACCAAACAATTGGCAAGAAAGAAAAATTACAAGTATGTTTGGACCCGTGATTGCAAAATACTTATCAGGAAGAATGAGAACTCAAAAGCATATGCTATCAAGAACTTGGATCAGCTGGAAAACATCCTGGGTATCAAGAAGATTCCTGTAATCGATCTGGAAAATGAAGACCATGACATCACGCGTTTTTATGAAACCATTAATTCTAATCACACATTTGATAATTCCTCTAACTTCGAATAGCATAAAATAACCATTGCATAACAATATTTACATAACCCAAATTTATAAACTATCTAGGTTCCTATACCTTTTTCATTATTTT
>NW_007416617.1:0-569 GCF_000475195.1 Diaphorina citri
GAGAAATGGCAGAAGACCTTCTCCACAGAGGTAAGACAATAACACAGAGGTAATATAGAACACAGAGGTATATGAACTGAAGACTAAGTTCCTATCTAAAAAGTTTCGGGCTTTGAAGTGTCATATAAAACATTCGTAAATGACCACAAGTACATATACCTACTTAATGAAGGTGTATTTACTTCTCCGGATCTCCGGATATCGTTGAAAACAAAACCAGATTCCTTGGATTATTCCTCTTTGGGCGTAATAGCGTGTATGACTGTATTGATATATAAGAACTATGAATTCATATTTAATTTCCTTTTAATTTTCATCTGAATTTTATCCTGTGTCGTTTTGGCAAACCAAATTTTGCGCAGTCCATCAGTAAATTTCATTGTCTCTCTCTCCAGCTAAAACGAGTAGCTGCTGCATACGCCAATGTGTACAAGGTTCTACCGTTCTCTACCGCCTCACTAAATGACATACTCAGCCAATTCAGTAGGGTCAACTGGAGTAAACTGGTGTTTGGATATCTGCTCATGGTAAGTTAGAGGACGAAAGTGTGCCGAAACACTCTTGTTTGA
>NW_007416618.1:0-569 GCF_000475195.1 Diaphorina citri
CCGGGTTCGAACCCCCAGAAATTAATATTTTTAAAGGGAGAAAGTAAAAAAATGTCAACCAAACTTTAAATACCTACAATAAATATTAATAGATTATTACAAACGTAATAAAATAAAGTTTAATCCACCGGGATAGCACGTTGAATACACCAGTTCCCGATTGATCACGAAAGCAACGTTGTGCATGGTTGGTATCTAGATGGGTGACCATATTATGGGCTATCGCGCCACACTAACTTTTCCCCGCCCCAATCTGTGAGGTAGCTTCGAATAGTCCTAGTTCAGCACTATTATTTTCGAACCCGAGACTTCGAGATTGTAGGGCAAGAACAATAACCACTGACTTGTACTGGGAGTTATTTTGAACTAGGTACTCAAAGGTCCTCAATTTCTTTGTTGGTACCACCTGTACCTAACTTATATCTACACACACAAAAAGCCCAAACTGAGGCTTAGGTGTAGGGGCTGGTCAGTCCCAAAGGACGGGTTGAGCTTCTACGAATCTACGAACTTATATCTACATATTTATCTTAGGTGCCTACTCATTCTTATTCTAAACATTTTTTTTT
>NW_007416619.1:0-569 GCF_000475195.1 Diaphorina citri
AAAATGGTAAAAAAAGGAAAATAGAAAAGTACCTAAATGGGTGAAGGGAGAGAACTAGGAAGGGAGCTAAGCAGATAAGAATGAAGGAAAGAGCAATAACTTCATGCCTTCTTCAGAGGCTGTGGGTGTCAGCCTCTGAAGAAGAGGAAGAGGAAGAAGAAGAAGACGAAGAAGAAGAAGACGACGAAGACGAAGAAGAAGAAGAAGAAGAAGAAGAAGAAGAAGAAGAAGAAGAAGAAGAAGAAGAAGAAGAAGAAGAAGAAGAAGGTTATTCATGTAACATTGTTACATGCCTAGGTGTCTACTCAAATTTATGAGAATAAAGAAAACAGCTTACACGAAACACACAAGCATATACATATTTATGTAAGTAATGTTTGTAATGAAATCGTACAAGTTTGGATACAACACATACCAGAAAACAAAAGCAAAGAACATAACACAGAATAAAAGAAACTTTTCTAACCGAAAATTCTGAGCCCAAGTACGTATTTGGCTGCAAGATAAATTGATAAAAGTTTGTTTTAACCTGAATTTATCTTGGAAATTTATGAAAGTTTTTGCAAAAG
>NW_007416620.1:0-569 GCF_000475195.1 Diaphorina citri
CCCTGAGTCCCGCCACAGCGAACCGCCCACCCCGTCTCCCCTCTCCTACCACCCCTCCCCTGTACCGGCCAACCCTCCGTCTACCCCCTCCTACAACGCGTTCCCGTTCAGTCCCATGCCTCAGCTCCAGGACGACAAGCAGGATACCAAGGAGGGAATCACGGAGATGGACGGTGGGAGCGACAGTGCTAAGCTGAGGAATGCCCTGATGCAGCGACCTACCAGTGTGGATAGCGATGAGGGCAGTAACACCAGTGCCGGCGCTAAGAATAAGAATAGGATATTGAAGGTAAGAATCGTCTGGCTGGGGGACGTTAAACAGTGAGTATACCAGCCTGAATTTCCTTTGCTAACGAAATAGCAAAGGTTGAGTACGAAGGGCATCCACTCGTAAAATTTTGTAGCCAAAACCAAATGTGGAGTAGACCAGCTTAGTCTGGCTGGGGGACTATAAACAGTGAGTGTACCAGCCTGAATTTCCTTTGCTAACGAAATAGCAAAGGTTGAGTACGAAGGGCATCCACTCGTAAAATTTTGTAGCCAAAACCAAATGTCAGCCCAAAAGCGAT
>NW_007416621.1:0-569 GCF_000475195.1 Diaphorina citri
AAAAAAATGGTGACAGGGTGCCACAAGTTTAGGGTGGAAGAACTCTATTATTGGGTTACTTCCTCTGATTAAGGCTGTTGGAATGCTATATTATAGTGTCGAGCTTTCATATAGAGTTCAATATTATAGTGCCGGAACCTAGTCACCCGTTTGGGCTGCCGGCATCTTTTTTTTTCTACCTCAGTGAGACAGTAGACTAGCTTAGTCTGGCTGAGGGACTTCAAACAAGGAGGATATACCAGATTATATACCAGCCTGAATTTGCCTTGCTAAAGAAATAGCTTAGCAAAAGTTGAGTGCGAAGGGCATCCAATCGTAAAATTTGTAACCAAAACCAATTGTCAGCCCAAATGCCACTCCTAGACTTTGACTCCAATTATCTCAAAATGAAGTTAGTGTGAGTTAGTCCGTTTTACCTCTTGGCCCCTCATATGTACCTACCTATCTATGCACTACTTACATTGGCAAGAGAAAAATTCAAGGGGAAACAACTTGGCAAAAGTAAACTGTAAACTTTCAGACGAAGGCCACTCAAGAAAGGAAAAAAGCTGCTACCTACCTACTTAAAT
>NW_007416622.1:0-569 GCF_000475195.1 Diaphorina citri
TTTTTCTTGTGAATGAATACCTTGGCAAGTATAAATGATACACCTATACAGAATTTAAGGTTTCAATCTATAGAACAATGTACATTTATACAAGAAGCTGGTTTGGCAATCTTCCACCTAAACATTAGCAGTTTAAACGCAAACTTTGAAGAATTTGTAATTTTTCTTGATTCTTTTAAAGAGAAAATAGATATTATAGTTTTAACAGAATGCGGATTCAATCCAAATAAAAGGGATTTTACCTATAATATTAAAGATTTCAATGCTTTTTACTGCGAGAAAACCCTGAATAAAAATGGAGGAGTTGTGGTTTATGTAACAAAAAGAATAACTACATTAGAAAAATGTGAGATAAGGAATTTAAATAATTGCGAACATATAAAAGTAAAATGTTTAATAAATAATAAAACAGTTGAAATCATTGGACTATACAGATCGCCTTCTTTCAAAAATTTAACAAACTTCTTTGAGGAATTAAATTTAATTATAGATGATAATAACAATAATAATAGAAATCTCATCAAATTTTTAATTGGTGATATTAATATTAATTTAAAAGACGAATTTTC
>NW_007416623.1:0-569 GCF_000475195.1 Diaphorina citri
TTGGATTTTTCCCAACTTTTTACAAAGGAATCGACCATTTATTTATAATTTTTACCCACTTGCAACTCCTCCATTGATGTAGGAGTGATGGAAAATTATTATTTTCTTTAGAAGAGCTAACAGACAGACAGACCGACCGACAGAGTGACAGACACCGAAGCGAATACAATAGTCCGTCCCTTATACCTTTTTATTACTATTGTAATAATAAAGGAAAGGGACTCTGTATTCGCCTCGGTGTCGTCTGTCTGTCGGTCTGTGCCCATAGAAGGACTTATCCAAACCTGGTCGACCTATATATCAAATTAAAGGTCTTTTTACCAGGAACACGAAAATGGTGGTGCAAATTTTGTCCAGAAAACCATAAAGCCAAAAAACCAAAAAAACTGGTTTTTGGGGGATTTTTTTCACATTTTCTCACACAAATGAGCTCTGATCTCGAAATTAACTGGCTTTTGGGGGATTTTTTTCACATTTTCTCACACAAATGAGTCTGATCTCGAAATTTGTCGCGACGACCTATGAACTCAAAGCGAGAAAGTTTTAGATAACACTTCAGTCGATCATTT
>NW_007416624.1:0-569 GCF_000475195.1 Diaphorina citri
GTAAATAAATGTGACCTTTTTTTTAGGGTGAGAGGGATTTTTTTCTGTAAATATTCTTTCTGTCCCATTTTGCTGTCCTATTCTAGGTATTATGGGTAAACTTCGCCTCTCTCTCTCTCCTATCACTTTTCCATTCTGGATGGATTATTATTATTATTATTATTTTTTAATATACCTAATTTGCTAAAAGTTGAACTTCTGTGAATTTTTATAGGTAGGTAAACACAATGAAAACAGTTTGTTCAATATTATTAGTGGTTTGGTGAAGTGTAGAATTGTCAGCCTTTTGAAGGGTATCTCGCGCTAAGTCGTGGGTTCGACTCCCGGCCGTTGGCAAAACTTATCATTGAAAAATGGTGCTGAAATTGGGTACCAAAGTTTTTTTAAACCAGAGCAACCGTTCGGTTCGAGAGTTATTTCGGATCAAACCACTCATCGATTTTCAAACCAACAAACCTAGTAGGTAGCGGTCTAGCGGTCAAACTTTCTTGACTTGGCGGGGCGGAGCGCTACCGCGCTCCTTAATGTAGGTAAATGCAAAATGATCAAGGTTAAATCGGCAAATTTTT
>NW_007416625.1:0-569 GCF_000475195.1 Diaphorina citri
TTGAACTTCTTGTTCTTCCCGGATATCACGCAACACTGCCAACAGGGATTTGAATTGGATGCTGGAAGTTTAATTCGAAAATGTGACCAATAATACCTGCTGATAGAAAAACAAAATATATAAAATGAATCGGATATTGTACCTAGGTACCTAGATGGGTAAATAAATAAAGAAGAAGAAAAAGAAACAATGGTAATAATAAAATGTAGTCAATTTTTCAAATGGAAGATTAATAGGGGAAGGTTGGCAGCAGTAGGTATCTTGAGTAAATGAAGTGAGATTTCAAGTTGTTATCTGGCCAATTTTGCTGTCCCTATTCAATTACTAGTAGCTAGTACCACTTATGTTACACAATCAACTGAATCAAACGTTTGATTGGTTGGTCTAGTTTTGATGACACAGTTTTTTTGGGCTCAATTTCAGACCCTGGGGTCTGCAAGGAGGCTCTTTAATTGGCATTTTATTGTAAATTTCAGAAATTATAGCAATGGAAGTTTTGAATCAATAAAATAAACATTTCTACAATCGAGAAAATTAAGAGAAATCAATGTGCTATTCCTCACACCCGT
>NW_007416626.1:0-569 GCF_000475195.1 Diaphorina citri
CCGCCCCGGGCGGGAATCGAACCCACGGCCTAGCGCTTACAAGGCAGACGCACTACCAACTAAGCTAACTAGGCTGGTTTGATAATACCTATTTTAATTTGTTATTAACCGAACGATAGTGAGGTCTAAGTACGTTTCAACTCGACGGTTTTGCATTTGGTTTACACGTTTGAATCCGATTTTGATGAGATTTGGTACCAGAATTCACCTATAAGTTCAGTGCACGTCGATCCTTGAAATTTGGGCAAAATAGTCTGAATGAGGTCTACGGTTCACAGAACTACTAGTTTTTCCGAGTCGACTTCTATGATTTGTACAGCACCCGAGCAGCTTAAATACACCAGACAGATAAATTCCTTGCTGGGGAAAAAAGAGCAAAGTTTTCCAGTCTATCTGAGTAGTACTTATGGAAAAAAGTCAAAGTCACTGTCAGTAGGTATTAATCATAACCCACGTTTGTGACCGAGTGGTTAAGAGTAACAAATCGGGGTACGGAGGTCCTGGGTTCAAATACCGGCTGGGGCGGAAATTTTCTGATTAAACTTTTCCATTCACAGATAGGCATGGGT
>NW_007416627.1:0-569 GCF_000475195.1 Diaphorina citri
TTTTCACATTTGTAGACTACATACCAAATTTCAAGTCTCTAGCTCTTAACGTTCTCGAGATATTTTGTTTACAGACAGACAGACAGACACACACACGGACCAATGGCTGAAACTGTGGATTTAGGCTCTAGGGACCTCAAAACGTGTTTTGGCACTAAAAACTGACCATCGAAAATTTGACCCGATTACATTACTTTCCTTCCTATAGGATAAGGAAAGTAAAAAGAGGAAGAAAACAGGAGGAAAAGCACAGAAGAAGGAAAAACACAATATATCATGAGGATTAGGAATATCAGGACAGGAATGATACAGGAACGGTAAACACAGTAGGAGGGTCAGGGTCGTATACAAGATTTCAGCATGGGGTAGGGTAAGGCGGATTTCACATCTAGACTGCAACTTGTAGTTTGTAGTATACGCTATACGACAGTTTTCATGTTGAGGGCTACATAGTCTTATGGGCCTGTTCATTAAACTTAAAGTTCAAGTGTGAACAGGCCCATAAGACTATGTAGCCATCAACATGAAAACTGTCGTATACTACAAGTTGCAGTCTAGATGTGAAATCC
>NW_007416628.1:0-569 GCF_000475195.1 Diaphorina citri
GATGATTTAAGGTCAATTTCTGGAAAGAACAAGGGGTTTTATTGCTGAATTTGCAACTTTGCCACAAGCATAATCCTTCTTTTCATACTGTTTGAACCAATACAAGCAAGCAAGTACCCAGTACATACCTATCAACTCTACACTGATGGGCACTGGGTATTCATATGTATTTATTCAGCTTGGTGCTACTTCTGTGTGTGCTGAGATCAATGTGATTCACAGAAATGTCATGGAAATTGATTTCCCATCCCACATAAGTAAGCACTTAGATGGACAAAGGTAATCCTCAGGTCGTCAGTCGTCTCAGGTCTAAGAATAGAGAGTGTGGATTACACACTTCAGCTTGCATTGTTCCAAGTTGCATTGTCTAGCTCTAGGTTCTAAATGAAACGATTCACTAATCTTCCAGATCACCTTGTTCTTTGCTACATTATGTCTTAATAACACTAACCAATAGATTCTTACCTATCTGGTTTCTGGTTACCTTGTGAGTAATACATCACGTGTGGTCATGCAGTCACGCTTCATATCCTACTGACTGGACTAGAAATTTGAAACCAACCTTTGAG
>NW_007416629.1:0-569 GCF_000475195.1 Diaphorina citri
TTTTTTAAGTCGAGTTTTATCTCCGCGGATTAACTTGGTATTGAGTTCAATCAATCTGAGATTGCCCGGGTATTAAGTTTAGGGAAATCCTCTTGTGATCTTAATCACGAGTTGGTAAATCCCGGTGTCCACACACATAGTCGATTGACGAGGTGAAGAGATGAATCTATGTTGTCGAGGCAGTGTCGACGTCACATCGATCGACGGCGTCGAACACAGCTTTAGCGTTCATCGAATAAAGTGGGAAGCGTCTCATAGAATGTATGGAAAACAGAAGGGTCACTACCGATGCCGCTACTTTCCTCACACAAAGGATATCCCTCGCTATTCAGTGGGGGAACTCGGCAGCGGTCATGGGAACTTTACCAGGGTCTTCAAAGTTAGAAGATGTTTCTTTTGTATACTTATGTACTTTACTTTCCATATCTGTGAGATACATGGTTATAGCACCTAATCTCACGGTGTTGGATGTATATTGGGGTTTCAAAACCTCTTGGACATCCAGAAACAATGTTTGGGCTCCTTCCATATCCGTAATGTTTGCATACAGATAATTTTGAATGAAATAA
>NW_007416630.1:0-569 GCF_000475195.1 Diaphorina citri
TTCTGTTCCTCTTTGCTTTTCAATATCTCTTTGCTCTTCTTTCATATCGTGTTCCTCTTTGCCTTCCGCTCTTCAATAATTTTGTTCTTTTTTGCTCTTCTTTATTTCCTATCGTACCTATTCTTGTTTGTATTTTTGTTTCTCTTTGCTTTTCAATATCTCTTTCATTCACCCTTCTTTCTTTCCTATCGTGTTCCTCTTTGGCTTTCACTATTTCCTCTGTTCCTCTTTCTATCGTCGTATTTCTCTTTGTCCTTCTATTTCTTGTACTCATATTTTTTCTTTTCAAAGTTTCCTCCTTTTTTCTTGATTCCTGAAACTCTTTGGAATCTTCTTATGCCTTTCTTGAGAAAGTCATGCGATGTTTCTCGGAAAATTTCGCTTTCTTTATTTCCTCTGTTGGGTATTGACACTCTGGAGCAGAAAAACAATTTTCAATTGATTTTTTTTTCTCCTTTTTTCGTGTCATGAAAATTTTCCAAGTCATTTATTTACTATTAGCCATCAACGTAA
Organism: Diaphorina citri; assembly: GCF_000475195.1. Classification (NCBI taxonomy): domain Eukaryota; kingdom Metazoa; phylum Arthropoda; class Insecta; order Hemiptera; family Psyllidae; genus Diaphorina; species Diaphorina citri. Next base: position 514 of record NW_007416630.1, read on the forward strand.
CAATGTGAAACGCTTTCTGCAATACGCGGTGTATTCGGTGCGGGCGAATGGAAAAC
>NW_007416631.1:0-569 GCF_000475195.1 Diaphorina citri
TTGCCATTAAAAATAATATCTATTAATAATAATTCATAATAATAATAATAATAATAATAAATGTCTTATGAAAATGTAAAAATTGTAAATTTCCTACCTTGTTTTCCCTTAGATTTCGGGACGCGATAAGACCTCTTTGTTACAGTTTCTTCTAACGCCTCTCTCTCTATCCCTCTCTCTCTCTCTCCCCCCCCTCTCTCTTTATAATCCTGCTTAGAACTTTTTCTGCCACACCCTGGTGTTTTAATTCCGGGTTAAGCTGACCCGGAGGTGACTGAAAGGGTTAAACCTGAACTTCTACTCCATATTCTGTTTCAACTTTTTGTTTATTTTTCAAATAGGAACCCCGCACTTCCTCTCTTTCTCTCCTTCCCTTTCTCTCTCTCTCTGTCTCTGTCTCTCTCACTCCCCTTCCTCTCTCTCTCCCTCCCTCGCTCTCTCTCCCTTTCTCTTTCTCCGATGGGAAAATGCCCGATGCCTCCCTCTCTCTCCCTCTCTCTCTCCCTCCCTCGCTCTCTCTCCCTTTCTCTTTCTCCGATGGGAAAATGCCCGATGGATGTTTTTGTCCG
>NW_007416632.1:0-569 GCF_000475195.1 Diaphorina citri
TGATAGATCCTGAATCTTTGTTTCCTTGTGATTGAGTCATGTTTTCCATTGAGTGATCGTTTTCTAAACACACATAAAAAATGCAATTAGCGCCACTCGAAATTCTTCTTAAAAAGGTAATAAAACAAGGACTCTTTGACTGCACTCTGAGAACATTAAAAACATAATAGAGTTGTAGTAATGTTCACGCTAGCCTATGCATTTTCCAAGTGCATATTTCATTACAATTTCCTATTGGTCCCTACATAATAATTATGTATGCATATTTTGCTCTTTTTTTTCGAATAAGGCGTTTTAACTCTGGAATCCCAGGTCGTTCACGCCGGTTCAATTTTGCTCTTTAAAACTTGCATATAGATGGAGAATCCATCTCTGTCCTATCATTTCGCAAAATTACCTTACTGTCGGCCCACCTCTATGGCCGAGTCTCTCAACTCAAAGGTGTTGAGTTCGAATTCCGACCAGAGCGGAAACTTTCTGACCAAATTTTTCCGTTCCTGGAAAAAAGAGAAATATTGCCTACTTAGTTTGTTACCTACCTCAGTGGTGTAGTAGTTGAGACGGCTGAC
>NW_007416633.1:0-569 GCF_000475195.1 Diaphorina citri
CTTTGTAAGTGGTCGATACCTATCTATACATATGGACGAGTAACCATTTTGGAGACACTTTCTGCTGGCCGTTTGCGATACCACACAGGCTGGGTGGGGTAATTTGAGTAATTGGATATCTTGTCGCCGAATAGAAGATGAAACATCCGTCTAGGGTTGTCCTTAACTATAAAAGAAAAGGTTAACCCTGAAAAACTTTGGAAAACCCAAAAACATACCTCAGAGTTGTGGATTCCACTACAGTCAGTTCCAGAGTGAGAGAATCAGTGCTCGACAGAAACGACTCCGCAAGGGAGCAAGGCCGGGGTGAGGTAGAATACAGAGTGTGCTCGCATGACTTGGGGATGTGGTCTTTGCAATATCGGGAGAGTAACGTGAGATTGCTGTTGTATTGAGAGGAACTGGAGCTGGATTGATCACTGGAAAAGCAGGAAAAAAGTGGTTGAATGGAAGACATCCCTCAGGAGAGCTGATCCCCGTCAATAAAGTCCTTAACCTTTTGCGTACAGAATCAATTTCACCAGAATCGCTCTTACGGTAGGATTCATGTCTCACATGAAACTCAAGCG
>NW_007416634.1:0-569 GCF_000475195.1 Diaphorina citri
TGAGTTCTGGTGATAATTTTGTCTTTGTTGACCAAACCTGGACAATGGAGCACAACGGTTTTGTGCCAATAACGTTCAATACAGAAGGTAAATGTGAAATTAGTATCAATGATTTCCATATCTGTTATCAAAATGAGACAATGTACATTCATAATGAAAATATCAATATTCAGGCTAATGTTAATTCAGTCGTTTTCAAGTGTTTAGGGGGGAAAAATGTACAAGAAAGTCAGGTTACGTTATTTCAGTGGAATGAAATCTCTGATGATAGTGATGATGTAATTCGTGCTGATCGTAGTGAAGGACCAAGTTTCTATTTGAAAGCAGATGGTTCTACTGTTGTGACTAAATGTGATAAATCTGAACAAGCAAATGTATCGATTTTGAACGGATGCAAGTGTTTCGTTGTAAACAGGGACGGTTCTGGCTATGAGTTCGTAAATAATTCCGCTAATTTAAAACCTACAAAGCATTCAAGATCATTCCAAGACATTCAATTTAAACTTCCGAATTGCAGTGAGTTACTTCAAACCAATATTCAAAGAAAAACAAAGCCTCTATGTGATAGA
>NW_007416635.1:0-569 GCF_000475195.1 Diaphorina citri
ATGTAAACAAAAATGTAACCAATTTGAATGAATGAACAGTTGAATAGGGGAACTAAGAAGATGTCTTGGTCTTGAGAGTTGGCAGATTTAAAGTTCAAAGTGTTTAGGTACCTTTTGATAAGCTTGTCTACCTTGTAGGTAGGTAGCTATACTTACCTAGGCCTAGGTGAGATTTTGAGGCTGGCATTAACATTGAAGATGAGACAGAGATGAATGAGGAGATTAAAGCTTGATACACACGCTATGAATATCGCACGTGTGGACGTAACTGTGTGAAATTTCTGTAATGAAAACAGTGTGATGTATGAGAACTGATGGTGTTAGTCCGGTTAGCCCTAAACGTTAGTGGTAAGTACTTACCTAGGTACCTTTTCTTTCAGTCTGTCAGTCTTTTAAGGTACATACCCACTTTACGTGAGTGTCATCCGATTTTTTCCGAATGTCCTGTAATGTAATTGAAATGAGAGTGTTCCCACTTACGCACGACACGATTTTTTCCAAGCGACAGGTGGGAACGGGCCGGGCCTTTAGACGGTAGATAATTCATTAACACTGTATCCTATAGTTCT
>NW_007416636.1:0-569 GCF_000475195.1 Diaphorina citri
CATTACGTATTTTGTCCGACCACTTGATCTTTTCCATTCTTCTCCAAAGCCACATCTCGAAACTTTCCAGGTATTTTTTCTCTAGGTTCCAGGTATTTTTTTTTTTTTTCTTTCCAGGTAAAGAAATATAAAGGTACAAAATTATACATCTAGGTAGGTAAAAATAAATAAATAAATAAAAGTCAGGTAGATAATATCTAAAAATTCATGAAAAATATTGTCACAAGTGATTGATGAACAAATCTATTCTGAAGTTTTTACTTTTTCTGTTTCTTATTAGAAAATTAGACTTTACCTACTGCCTACTGCTTAATATGTAGTTCCGACATCGGTAAAACTTTAGGTTTAAGGTGTAGATACGGATACGAGTATCTTACTTACCTATTTATAACAATAATAGGCACTTAGATACTAAGTATAATTAATAAGACGAAATGATATAATAGGTAAGATAAGGTGAGCACCAAAAAATATAGAAAAAAAATACTTAAATTACGAGTGGTAAAAGGACGGAATTTTATTCGTCATATGGGTAGGTAGATACATCAGAGGTATTGAGTATGACAACG
>NW_007416637.1:0-569 GCF_000475195.1 Diaphorina citri
AACGATCATTACGGGACTCTGGTTGTCCCATTCATCATATGGTCGTAGAATGGGATTTGTATTGTCAGGAATATGTTGGTTGTCATCAGCAAACTCCCTACGGTGTTTCGTTCTCATACTTCCCATATTGTCTCATTTATGATCTCGCCTAGATCATATCTCTTCACTCAAATGGGACATTACTGTTACAGCGGAATTACGTTATTTATGTATATGATGGTATCTTTTATATCTTTGAGTCCAGGTACATTGTGAGATTTGCTTTCTGTGCAACAGTAAAATCTTGAGCTTTTTTCAAGTCCAGTTACTTTCATAACCAATGATATCTTACGTTGTGTTTTCCTGTTTACACGGAGTTTTATCTGGAGGGTGTGACCACGATTACTGTTTAAAGGTTCTACTCGTACCAAAGCAAGTATGTACATATGTAACTGAATAGTTGACTACGTAACTTGTGTTCACTTGGTCTTGATATCATTGAAGTTCAATATTTCATCATGTTTGTTCTTGATACTTGTCTGTCCAATTCTCTTGTCACCTATAATCCCTCGCACGACAGTCAACGTCTG
>NW_007416638.1:0-569 GCF_000475195.1 Diaphorina citri
ATAGAGAGACAAACATACATGGACAAACTAACAAACAGACAGAGAAACTACTTAATATTAAAAGGAGAATACCTAGAAATAATTGGGAAAAAAGTCACTGTTCCTACATACATTCAATTATTAATCTTATCAAATCAATAATGACCTCATGATATAATTACAAGCATAAACCTAAACATAATGAGATGTTATTGTTAACATTAATGATGTTGATATTGCCTGAATACATAGTCCCTGACTACATAGGTCTTACTGTGCAAATTTATTGTGTTATCCTCAGACTTCTAAACAATTCCGCAAATCGTCTGTATTTCCTCGTGATGTTATATGACTCATCGAGTTCTAATTTAGGACAATCAGTAGTCTTCTGAATTCTCAATCAGAAGGTACAAAGTTCGATCTCAACATTCAACATAACACACTATTATAGTCATCATATCAAATGTGAGTACATCAGCAGATAATTATATCGAATGATTGTAGTCAAGCACAACTGATATCAGATCTGTTAAAATTGTGCTAATTATAAATTATTACCATTCCTAATACCTATAGGTATGTAGTTATGA
>NW_007416639.1:0-569 GCF_000475195.1 Diaphorina citri
AGTAATACGAGTACAATTTCTTCTCATTTTCTTAGTCTCCTCTTTGTAATTCCTAGATCGCAAGTTCGATTCCCGCGCCGGGCGAACTTTCAACAGATAAGGTTTATTCTCGGAACGGCTGGCTTTCTCCTTTTGTCCTCTCTTCGATTTCGGGACGATAAAACTACCGTTATTAAGGTATGTCCACACATGGTCCACGGCCGTGGATTGAGCATCGATCGATGTGAATTTATCGTGAATCGACATCCATCAATGGAAGCCGATAGACTATGTTTGGAGACAACTTTACCGTTTCCTCTATCAAACAATCTTTCTCTCCCTCCCTCCCTTTTCTATTCTTACCCTCTTGATACATTATTCTTACCCATACTTTCTTCTCAGCTTTATCGCGGAGGGGTGCCGCGTGTCACAATTCAACCCCTCCTAGAATATCATTGTGTGCCAGGTACTCTCCTAATACCTTCGCTGAGTAGTTCCCGTTTTATTTGCCTTTGTTTTATCTGTATCCACGGAATGTACATTTTTCAACCCCTGGGGGAGTAGTTTCATTTTAGGTAACTTTTTTCCCC
>NW_007416640.1:0-569 GCF_000475195.1 Diaphorina citri
TAATCACGATCCATGTAAATCTAATGGAATAAAATTGAATAATAGTACATTTTATTTTACAAAATTGAATATGCATTACTTATAGACAAAGATACAACAAAACACCTCTTGAGCTAACTTACATACCTACTCTGCTAACCAACTCGTACAACGCATTTACTGTTGAGGTGCTAAGCAGTGAATGGATCGGATTTAACAAATCAGCTAAATGGCCTAATAAATGTTAAGTCATAATATTTTGTCAACAGTATCAACACACACAACATAATAATGACGGTTTTGATTTCTGTTGGAATAAGAAGCATAATAACAGTAATAGCTTCTAGTTACATTTTGAATTAAAAAATCTGGTGTGAACATCACACGACTTTCGTTATCCTATTGAATGATGCTTATTAAAGTGTTCTTTTACCCTAACTTTTACAATATCTCGAACCGTTTTGTCGCTATAGCTGAAAACCGCCAAAAAACGGTTGAAATCTGTCCAAAGACGGTCAAAATACCGCCAAGCGCAGCAACCATCTCAACCAAACGTTTTGTGTTGCATCTTTGTCACATTTGTGAACTAC
>NW_007416641.1:0-569 GCF_000475195.1 Diaphorina citri
ACACACACACACACACACACACACACACACACACACACACACACACACACACACACACATAAAAAAAAAAAAAAAAAAAGACCAATGGCTGAAACTTTGGATTTAGGCTCTAGGGACTTCAAAACGTGTTTTGACACTAAAAACTGACCATCGAAAATTTGACCCGATTACATTACTTTCCTTCCTATAGGATAAGGAAAGTAAAAATTTCAAGTAACAAAAGAGCCCGTATTGAATAGAAATGTTCTCATCTGTTTCAGGTATGGTATACAAAATGATCAAATGATGGTGTATGTCAGTCCAAATCTACTCGTACAGTCATTAAGGAGCGCGGTAGCGCTCCGCCCCGCCAAGTCAATAAAGTTTGACCGCGCTACTAGAGATATTATACGCGACAGGGAAAGTATTTACTGTGAGTTAAATCCTTGGGTTGTATTATGATTGACATACATAGATTTGATAGAAAAAGGAGTTACCCATTCTCTATCATGAAATTTTTCCTACAGGTTTTTTTTTATTATTATTCATATTATTATTATTATTATTATTATTATTATTATTATTATTAT
>NW_007416642.1:0-569 GCF_000475195.1 Diaphorina citri
TACCCCCCGCACACTGTCAATATTATTGACAATACTGTAAAAATATTGACAATATATTGATAGTGTGCGGAGTATGTATTGCAATACTTTTTTAGTATTGATGGATTTTTAAAAATATTAAAATCCAGTCTTCAATACTAGCTTTATTGACCATATATTGATAGTGTGCGGGGGTACGTCAATATTATTGTCAATACTTCAGTTTATCAAACACTGCGTGCTATTAATTTCGAGTTCATAGTACGTTATTTTAAAATAAAAATAAAATAAATTATTTAAAATAAAAATAAAATAAATATTTGATGTCAGAAATGGCCAAACCAGTTTGGTATGATTTAAAATAAAAATAAAATAAATTATTTAAAATAAAAATAAAATAAATATTTGATGTCAGAAATGGCCAAACCAGTTTGGTATGATTTAAATAGATAAATAAATACACCATGTTTGGTTAGCATAAGTTAAGCTTTTTTTTATAGATTGATTTTTTGGACTAATTATGGAAGAAGAAAGAATGAGTAATGCTTGAGACAAATAAGAAAAACAATATATTTGAAAAAAAAAAAAAA
>NW_007416643.1:0-569 GCF_000475195.1 Diaphorina citri
AAGGAGGAGATTGAGAAAGAGAGGAGAAGCAGGAGTAGAGAGAAGGGGAGGGGGAGGAGGGGGTAGGAGAAAGGGAGAAGAAATAATTTGAATTTTTATTTTTTAAAAGCTTCGAATTTGTTGCTTTCGACTTGTTTTTATTTTTCCCTTCGCGAATATCCTGTTGAGTGCTATAAAGAGATGTTATGTTCTAGTTATAGGTACTTCTACCTACCTCCCTATATCTATCTACCTACAGTAATACCTTAACTACCTTCCTATTTACCTACACAAATACCTACCTAACTACCCCTCTACATGATATCTACCTACCTGTCTATTGTGATCCTTACTACGCATTAAAATTTCCCAGTATTGAAAAGGGCGTTGAAGCTTGAAGTAAAGCGAAAGCGGTACCGTTGAAAAGAGGATATTCAGGTATTTGCTAAGACCCATGTATGTAGGTTATTTAAGTAGGTTAGTAGTGAGTTTAAAAAAAATCCTATCGAGTCTTGAGAGCATAAAAATACCGAGTTAGATACATCCAAATATGTAGGTACAATATACCCCTGGATTCTGGAGTATATATA
>NW_007416644.1:0-569 GCF_000475195.1 Diaphorina citri
GTCAACTCTCTACTGTTAACCAGAAATTAAACTGGTGAATAATATGTAGGTATACGTATTTAGTAAGTACTCAGGGTAGGTACTTATTACTTACTTAGATAATTCTTATTCTTACTTCTCATTCATAGATGTAGATACCTACAGAAGTACTTACCTACTGGGTCAACTCAAAAACAATATGGACTCATCATCACTATAGAACAGAAAATATTTTGTTCAGATATTTTGAAATACCCACGAGTACACTGCCTTTCTTTCTTTCCCATTTTTCGTTCTTTCTTCCTATCTTTCTTTGTCGATGAGAGGAATCGAACCCCTTCTGTATGATAAGCGATGGACCAACCGTGTCTCAATTCGTCTTTAATAGCATCCCAATGAATCATACCTATAAACTCCCAAATTGATACATTTGAACAATAAATTCATTGATTCATAGTTTGATTATTTTGATCGATTTAAACTCATAATATGTGATTGATTTTGTTCCTAGATAGATATTAGCTAATTTGATTGGTCCATTGTTTTCAATCGCTTGCTTTGATGCTTGATTTATATTCAACTCTTGATTG
>NW_007416645.1:0-569 GCF_000475195.1 Diaphorina citri
TAATTTGCTTGTTTTTAATAGCTAATATAAATGAAAAGTATAATATAAACGTGCAAACTAAAGATAAAAAGTAAAAAACGTGTTTTGGCACTAAAAACTGACCATCGAAATTTTGACCCGATTACATTACTTTCCTTCCTATAGGATAAGGAAAGTAAAAAAATGAATTCAGATTGTACAAGTTGCGGAAAAAAAATCAAAAAATCGAATTTCCCGCCAACTTTACACGCAAAAAGGCCGACGATGGCCTACGATGGCCCTGTTCATAACCACGGCCACAGGCTAGTTTCACCATGGAGGTATAAATGAATCACGGAAGCATAAAATACAGACATTAAAATACGCCTAAACTCAAGATAGGTTTGACAACAGTGTACAGTTTGAAATTTTTGTTTATCATGTTTTGTTCTTTGTTCAAATTTTTCTTATCACTTATTCACTTCCACTTCTTTGGTTCTTTTAATTTACTTTTTCGCTTTACGTTTTTTCCCTTTTCTCTTCTGTTTAGCTCTTTTGACCACCAATACACCTACACAATGAGTGACGAAATTTTAGATCCTATTCTGATT
>NW_007416646.1:0-569 GCF_000475195.1 Diaphorina citri
CCTGAAATCATAGAACGATACGATTTACGAAAAGATATATTAAAATTTAGAGTAGACGAGAACTAATATAACAGAAATTCGGAATTGGCCACCCATCCAGGGATTTGCCAGACTAAACGTTGCTTAACTGTGGGAAGTAGAGCGAATACCTAGTCGAAGTTGCTCTCACTCTCAGTAGCTATACACTACTCTAAATTTCATAATTTGACTTGGACTTGAACCACCAACCTCTAGATTCAAACTCCACCGTGCTAACCACTACACCACTGTGGTTGGTTGACATCAACTCAATACCTCTTTCGATAATATTTTTATTGCTCTCATTTTTATGGTGTGAAACTAACAAAACTCATTTTGAAGTTAACGTTTTGAAACGTTGCGTTGTCAATCGTTCAACCATTACATCCGCTTAGGAAAACAACACAAAACGAGCGTTTCAATCAAAATGAAAACCAAATATATATTTCCCGTCATCACTTGACTAGTAACAAGTTTATCTCTTGTAAAATAAAATTACTTACAGTTTCCAAAGTTACTAGTCAAGTGAAGACGTTGTTCTTTTACCTTAC
>NW_007416647.1:0-569 GCF_000475195.1 Diaphorina citri
CCCCAGTAAAAAAAAAAAAAAAAATGGTTCAAAAATTTTCAGAGCCCAGTTTCTAAAGTAGGTGCTTTCCCATTGGAGAACTTGTTAATGGATCTTGTCTAAAGTAAACCAACCGAATGTAAAGTAGCAATTAAGATCCCGTGTGTGGGTTTTCTATCAGAATGTATTTCAGTGGGACTGCAGCAAGCTGAATTTGCATTTAGAAAGCCCTCGCGCGACTAGTGTACTTAGCGTAGGGCAGATGAGATCATGAGATGTTCTGAGTAGGTTCAGAGATGTACATTCTACATTATGGGTATGACTGTGCTTGGGTAGGTACTCGTATGTATTGCTTTGGCGCATTTTCTAAACTTAGCGATTGTAATTACACGATAGCTCATGGGATTTTCAGGTAAACAGCCCCCCAGTCAGACTAAGGTTCGGTTTATCAATAGCATTTATCAGGCTGTTATTGGCCTGTCTAATTAGCATTGATTTAAATGTGTTCTAACTGGCCGATAATTTCAACAGCCTGATAAAAGCACTTGTTAAACCGAACCTAAGCTGGTCTACTCCCTAAGTCCCTATTT
>NW_007416648.1:0-569 GCF_000475195.1 Diaphorina citri
AGAGAGGGAGAGAGAGAGAGAGAGAGAGAGAGAGAGAGAAGGGAAAGAAGAAGAAAAAGTAGCAGAAGAAGAAGACGAAGTACTTTTTTGGACATTTTTTTTTTAGGTCAAAATGGCATTCAACAAGAGACAGTTGGTAGACCTGAGGGTACCTAATACAACTAATACATACATAGAAATAATGAGTCTATCCATTATTTCTGCGGCTAGGAGGGTAGACCAAAAACAAAGGAGTAAGAAGAAAATTAAAGCCGAAGAAGTGAATAGAAGTACTATACTGGTACGTTGGCTGGAAAAGCCTGCCGTCAAATGCCTAGCTGCTTCAGCAGGATAAGGCAAAGTAGAGAGCAGAAGCTGCAGAATAAGATTGAAGAGAAGAATCAGTAGAAAAAGAATTAGTAGTAGAAGCAACAGAAGAAGAATGAGGAAAAGAATCAGCAGCAGAAGAAAAAGTTTTGCCCTTATTCTCACACTACCATTTCCTTTTTTTTCTTTGCTTTTCTTCTTGTTCTTTCATCTATGCATTCCTCCTTCTCTTGCTCCTCCTCCTCCTCCTCCTCCTCCTCCTC
>NW_007416649.1:0-569 GCF_000475195.1 Diaphorina citri
TATATATATAGACCTTTTCGGTCAAAGTTTAGGACAGAAGCGAAATAGGGCAGAGTGGGGGTAATGCTGTATGTATTGTGTTTGGGCAGAGTGGGGGTAATGCTGTATGTATTGTGTTCGGGTAACGGGTATTGTCCGTAACCGTAATGCTGTATGTATTGTGTTTGGGTAACGGGTATTGTCCGTAATGCTGTGTGTATTGGGTAACAAACATTAGCCGCCTGACTTAAACTTAAATGGATGGGTGACTTAAACTTTATATTGGCAGTTACTATTAGGAAACATTAAAAGGAATAAAGGGAGAACGGGCTCTAGTCTTGATTTTAAATCATTACATGAAAGTAAAATCAAAAATCAAATCAATAATAATAAACTGAATACCTATTAAACAAATTAGGTATACATAGGTTAGGCTTGCCAAATATCCAAAATGTTTATTCGGGACGCGAATCCGCGAACATAATTGCCAAATCCGCGTACATAATCGCAAACGCGAACAAAATCGCCAAATCCGCGACCATAATCGCGAAATCCGCGAACATAATCGCGAAATCCGCGAACATAATCGC
>NW_007416650.1:0-569 GCF_000475195.1 Diaphorina citri
TTTAGTCGATATAGCTGAAAACCGCCAAAAAGCGGTCAAAATACCGCCAACCGCAGCACCTATCTCAACCAAACAAAAAGTGTCGCGTCCTTGTCACATTTGACATCTACATACCAAATTTCAAGTCTCTAGCTCTTACCGTTCTCGAGATATTTTGTTTACAGACAGACAGACACACACACAGACAGACACACACACACACAGACAGACACACACACGGACCAATGGCTGAAACTTTGGATATAGGCTCTAGGTACCTCAAAACGTGTTTTGGCACTAAAATCTGACAATCGAAAATTTGACCCGATTACATTACTTTCCTTCCTATTAGGATAAAGAAAGTAAAAATTAAAAGTACAAAATTGCTCAGTATTTTGTAGCAAAGTTTATTATTGTTAAAGTATGGATGTTGGACACATATGGATGAAATTTGACTTGGTAAAAGTTAACTAAAATAATAATAATACTTACATAATAATAGAAATAGAAATAATCAAATAATAATGATAATATTATTTGTTCCCGAATAAATGGGTATAGTGTGTCTAGTATATGATTTGTACAATTGT
>NW_007416651.1:0-569 GCF_000475195.1 Diaphorina citri
CCATGTAGTAAGGGCGTAACGGAGGGAAAAGAATTAAGCAAAGGCCTCCTGTTAGAATTGGATGTCCTAATGGTTTATAAGGAGGGAGAAGAGCTTTTGGAATTGCAATGTGGAGGGCTAGAACTGCCATAGGTCTCCCACAATGAAATCCTGTTAGATACATAATTAGACAGATTACCTACAACTACTTAGGTATAGTGTCTGTAAGGTGGATGTGTGTTTAGATAAGCTTTAAAGTGGCGGTTTGGCAACTTTGAAAACCAGATGAGACTTGGCATCACGTGATTTTTCACCAAATCCCCTCCTTCGAGGGAGAGAGATTTGTAACTTGCCCTTTTAATTTATAGGTTTGCTGTAATTTGTCGTCCTTTGATTACCTACTACAGGACTTTGTGGATTAAATTAATTCAAGAAGGTCCTATAAAGGCGAACGTTGAGTTAAAAAAAATCTGGTGTGAACATCACACGACTTTCTATTACATTTGCAGAATAATGTAATAAAAGGGAAATTTGTTGACACTGGGGAGTATCGAACCCGCAACTTCTCAACTGTAAGTCGGACAGTTCTA
>NW_007416652.1:0-569 GCF_000475195.1 Diaphorina citri
TTAATAAAGGAAAAGTAAAGACAAGAAGGTGAAAATAAAACCGAACCAAATTTACAGTGGACAACTTATAGGTAAACACTGACTTTTTGGTTATTTCTTCAAAGAAATTTTGACAGTTGAAATCCGTACGGATCAATTTGACCTTTTCAAAGACTACGTGGAAATCGTGGAATGTTTACAAAAAAATCAACTAATGAGGGGAATAGAGAAACTAAGAAAAGATCAAAAGAAAAAAGTAATAAAAAAAGGTATCAAACAACAACACCCACCTGAATAAATATGAGAGGAAGAAGAAGTGGAGGACAAGCCACTCAGGGGGTAGAAAGTGCCTGAAGCCTTCACCACTTGACAAGATAAACAGACAGAACAAAATGGGGGAAAATGTAAGTCATCACCAAAGTGGGGAAAGAGAACTAAAAGTTGTGCGAAGAAATATTTGGGAAAAAACTAAACAAAACTAACTACGGTGATTCTATAAATACAAGTTTATCAAAAATACTTAATTGCACCAAAAAATTCAAACCCCATCCTGACCCAAATTTTGATCATGTATTTGAACCTAAATGAAT
>NW_007416653.1:0-569 GCF_000475195.1 Diaphorina citri
TACTAATACGACGTAAGTCGACTGTACCTAGGTTTTGTGAGCAAGACAGCAAAAAGTAGAACATTTGTATAAGACCATTTGGTGACTGGGTATACCAAAAGAGCCTTTCAAACTTCAGATTGCTAGTCACTATCTCTACAAGTGTTTTGTAGAGTTTGAAACTAATCTGCCTCTTCCCGTGTACAGACAGGGTCGGCGTTTTTCGAGCAGCCCTAGCTATGGAGATAGCGTTGGGCTGACATTTAGTTGTGGCTACCAGACCTAAGCTGGTCTACTTCTTTTTTAAAGTCCCCTCAGCCAGACTAGAGTTTGTAAATAACATTAAATATGCATTTTTTCAGGTTCTTAATTTGATAATGACTTATGAGAATTATGAGTATAATAAGTGTATTGCGTAATCAAAGATCACAACAAGGAACAAAAACTTTGACCAAAACAGTCAATCCTATTATTATTGGAAAGGTTTAAATGTGTCATTTTCTCATACTGAGTTGACGCATTAGCCATATGAGGACCATTTGGTTCACTCAAGCTGTGCTCTCATTAGATAAGCTTTATGGCGAGATTAT
>NW_007416654.1:0-569 GCF_000475195.1 Diaphorina citri
CTTTTCAACTAAATGGTTCGAAGTCACACGCCATTCTTTATATTTCCCAAAAATTACTTCTCTCTCCCTTTACTTCCCTTCCTCTTCTTTTCTTTCTTTTGTCAATTTCTCAAAATTTTCTCCCTTTTCACACCTCACTCCATTTCTCTTTGTTTGTTCTTTGTCCTGTTTCCCACTTTCTTTGTTCTTTTCTCCATGCGTTCTCCCCTTTTACACTTTACACGTTTTCTCTTAATTTTTGTCCTTTTCTCTTTTTTCCCCAGATTTCTCCTCAAAGTAATGAAGAGGAGAGAGTAAAGAGAAAACAAAATCGAGGGAGCCAAAAGAGGAAAAAACTAAGGAAATAATGAAGAAAAAAGAGAGAGAAACAGAAAAGAGGAGCAAGGAGAAAGGGAGCGAAAGGGGCTACCTCCTAAAAGGAAAAGAACAAAGAAATAAACGACAGAATACAGTAAGGAACGAGAAAGAAGGAGGAGGAAGAAGAGAAAAAGAAGGAGAAGAAGACGAAGAATAAGAAGAAGAAGAAGAAGAAGAAGAAGAAGAAGAAGAAGAAGAAGAAGAAGAAGAAG
>NW_007416655.1:0-569 GCF_000475195.1 Diaphorina citri
AATACCGTACGTTCTGGAAACAGTGTCCAAGGGTACTTCAGTTCTACATAATTTATCGAATCTCTGTGCCAAGTTCGAGCGACTTTGGCGGAAGTCTAAAGGCCTGAGCATAGCGAACTCTTTGTGAGCTTTTACAAAGATTTGGCGTTAAATTACGGCCGAACCGTACATTTCTCGAGGTCCGGCCCGCGGACAATTTTCATCATCATTACTGATGAGTTGACATTTGGTGTAAGCCTTTCAGCTCATGAAGAAAAGTTGGGAACCGGTTGGTTAGACCTTTATAACCCGATCCATTTCCTGGCAATATTTTTTAACCCTGTGACTATGTTATCCTTTTATCTAAATAATATCGGTACCCTATGGATATACTCCCGCACACCCTAGCTGGGGATGGCTGTTCTTGGGATTTTTTTTTCCCCAACTGGTACTTTTTATTAGGTTTAGTTTTGATATTCATAATATTATAGACAATAACAACAGAATAAAACATTATTGTTTGAATGAATAGCAAATAAGATTTTACAAAATTTCATCCATTTTGCAGGTGACTGCTGGCTCCGCTTATC
>NW_007416656.1:0-569 GCF_000475195.1 Diaphorina citri
CATAATTTTATCATTTAAAAATATTTTATGGATAGCCATAGTTACTTTTTTCATAATTTTATAGTTGAAAAAATAAAATAAAATAAAAATATGGTATTACCATAACGAAACATTAAAACTGAACAAATATCACTTCTGATTTCAATAGACAAATGAGGACAGTGACAAAGGGCGTATTTGGCCTTTTCTGTTTTTCTCCTAAAATGCCGGGTTTTACCTGATGCTATGATGTATTTCACTCGGAAATGATCGAAACTTACCAAAACTTACCCAATGATGTTATTATGGTATTTTTCACTCGGAAATGTTCGGAACTTAACAAAACTTACCCAATGATGTTATTATGGTATTTTTCACTCGGAAATGTTCGGAACTTACCAAAACTTACCCAATGATGTTATTATGGTATTTTTCACTCAGAAATGTTCGGAACTTACCAAAACTTACCCAATGCTGTTATTACGGTATTTTCACTCGGAAATGGTCGGAACTCGGAACTTACTAAAACTTACCCAATGATGTTACTATGGCATTTTTAACTGGGGAATGACCCGAACTTACTAAAACTT
>NW_007416657.1:0-569 GCF_000475195.1 Diaphorina citri
TCAGCTCGGCATTATCGTGACTCGAAACAAGCGTGCCGAGCGTCTTACGGACCTCTCAGGCAATTATCGCAAACACATCGAAACCCTCAAATCCTCGTGTTCAGATCCTAACTATTGTGTCGGGGAACCTTCACTGCAGAATAGTCTGGAGTTGGCTTACTCTACAATGAGAATGTTGCCGACACATACGAGTAGGGAGATCTTGGTTATCATGGGCAGTCTGACAGTGTGTGACCCCGGAGATATCAATGTTATTATACAGGTGAGACTGTTATGCTCTGGCCAGTGGTAGTAGGTAGTTTCAAAACTAGACCAGCTAACTGTGCTTCAAAAAGATAAAACAAAACTACATACTTTAGACTGCGAGTTTAGACTGCGTTTTACTACTGCCTCGGTGGTGTAGTATTGAGAACCCTTGTTTAGACTGCGAGAGTAAAGGGACTTTTCAGTCCTATGCTGGTAGTATAAACAAGGTATATTCTATTCTAATTTGTAAAAAAGAAAATTAGGTCTTTCAAAGTTGTTTCGAGCCAGCCTAGTTAGCTTGAAGGTGTAATGCGCCTGCCTTG
>NW_007416658.1:0-569 GCF_000475195.1 Diaphorina citri
AGCTACAGAAGCAGTAATGATATTAGCAAGAACTATACCTATTGACCTGATAGTAAAAGAACGAAAAATATGCTATGGGAAATCAAAAGAAGAACGAGTAGAGGAAAGAAGAAGAACGTTAACATTGTGGCAGCAGGAATGGGATCATGTTCAGAGAGGATTGTGGACGAAAAGGCTAATCCCAAACATCAAGCCATGGTATGAGAGAGAATTTGGAGAGGTGGATCAACACATAGCACAGGCATTCACAGGACATGGAAGCTTTAACCACTACCTGCACAGAATAGGAAAGCGACTGGATACGAAGTGTAGTTACTGCGATGGGGACGATGACACAGCCGAACATACAATCTTCCAATGCGACAAATGGAGAACACTAAGAACTGACACTGAAAGGATGCTGAATACAACAATCGCACCTGAAAACATAGTTCCACTAATGATAAAAAGCAGTGAAAACTGGAAAATACTAGAAAATATGATCAGAAAGATAATGATGGAAAAAGAAAAGGACGGAAGAGAAAGAGAAAATACACAGAGACAAAGAAGAAACACTAATAACTAAGAAG
>NW_007416659.1:0-569 GCF_000475195.1 Diaphorina citri
CTTACCAAGAAACTATTAAATTTGTGCAGTCCAGCGTGTTCTTTCGTCTTTCGAATTAGGATTAGCAAATACGTTTCAGATTGCAGTGGTAATGGTTTTCGTGACTTCAATAATAATGAATTGGACAGACAAGATGGACTCATTTTTCTCGCTTCCCACCTGAGACCCACAGTTTGTACCGAGAGGAATGTGGGTTGAGATTTAATTTATTGTGAAAACATCTCATCTCATCTCAGAGACGACTTGAGTCTCAGACCATCATCTGTTGATCTCTCCGGGAATCAGTCTCAAATGAGTACAATGCTTTTGCTCTTTTTCATTAATTTTCTAGAAGAACACTCTTCAATCGTCACGTTTTCCTATGTCGATAGTGTAAAATAAAGTACTACATATACACTAACGTTCATATCCATAACCTTCCTTGAATTTCCTCGGTTCCACCATCAAGTTCTTTGTTGTTTAGTGTTAGGTTTGCATGTTGTTTGGTATTACTTACCGCCGTATGTATGAAAATTCGTTTCAAGTTAATCTTAAGCTAAACTTGGCTAAGCAAAATTTCAGCTCAAGTT
>NW_007416660.1:0-569 GCF_000475195.1 Diaphorina citri
TTTCAATAGAATTGCCCGTGTAAAACCCGAATTCAAATAACACAAAGAAACAAAGTCCCTTTATTGCTCTTTGTCCTCCTCTTCCTTCCTTCCTCTCTCCTCCTCCTTCTTTTCCTCCTTTTTTAGTTGTGTTATGAAATTTCTCCTCTTTTATTTCTTCCTCCTCCTTCTTTAATTCTTTTTTTACTTGTGATATCAAAATTTCTCTCCTTCTTCTCTTTCCTCCTCTTCCTTCTCCTCCTTTTTTGCTTCTCTTATAAATATTTCTCGTCTTTTCCTCCTCCTTCTTCTCCGCCTCTTTCTCCTCCTTTTCCTAAGGTCTTCTCCTGCTTCTCCTTCATCTCCTTCTCCTCCTTTTCCCAAGGCCTTCTCCTCCTTTCACCTCATTTCTTCTTAGTTATTTTCCATCTCCTCCAACTTCTTCTATTTCTGCTTCTCTTCCAACGTCCCCTCTTTCTCTTCCTCCTTTTGTGTCTCCCTTCTTCTCCTTCTCTTCCTCGCCTCCTCATTCTTCTCCTCCTGCTTCTCTTCTTCTCTTCCTCTTCCATCTTCCCCTCTTTCTTTCCCTC
>NW_007416661.1:0-569 GCF_000475195.1 Diaphorina citri
TCTGATTTTTTTTTTTTTTTGTACATAAAGAAAGAAAAATATGAATAGAGTGAAGAGGAGAGAGAAAGAAAGAAAATAAAAAGAAAGAGAGAGAGAGAGAGAAGGGAGAGATGGAGAGAGAGGGAGAGCAGAGGAGAATGAGAAAATGAGAGAGAGAGAGAAAGAGAGAGAAAAATCTGGTGTGAACATCACACGACTTCCCTTATCCTATTGAATGATGCTTATTTGAGTATTATTTTACCCTAACTTTTACCATATCTCTAACCGTTTAGTCGGTATAGCTAAAGCGGTCAAAATACCGCCAAGCGCAGCACCTATCTCAACTAAACGTTTTGTGTTGCAATCAGTTGCATCCTTGTCACATTTGTGAACTACATACCAAATTTCAAGTCTCTAGCTCATACCGTTCCCAAGATATTGTTAAACTAGACCGAAAACCGCCAAAAAGCGGTAAAATGCCACCAACCAATGCACCGATCTTAACCAAAAGTTCCTTGTCACATTTGACATCTACATACCAAATTTCAAGTCTCTAGCTCTTACCGTTCTCGAGATATTTTGTTTACAGA
>NW_007416662.1:0-569 GCF_000475195.1 Diaphorina citri
GCGGGAATTGAACCCGCGACCTAGCGCTTATAAGTCAGGCGAGCTACCTTCCAAGCTAACTAGGTTGGCACGTAATTTCAAGTCTTTTTTTCTGGGTTTAAAATATCGAACGCGGGTCTTGAAGTCACAAGTCCCTTACCTGTGATGTTATTGACACTGAACATATCTCCATCTTGTTCCAACACATACAATGCTATGCTGGAGTCTTTGTCTAGAGCTGTAAACTTGCCTAGGAGACTTCCTATTGGTTGTTCTTCCTCAACCTGAAATACATAGGAATGACATACTATATTGACATAACTTGAAGTATTATGAGTTAGTGTGGAGGATTTAAATCGGGAGGTTAATGGTTCGAATCCAAGTCAAGTCATAAAATGTAGACATGAACTGTTCTGTTCTGAGGTACTTACAGTAATTAGTGTGGGGCGGGTCCAATGGTGATTTTCAGGGGGTGTAAGGGGTCTTACCAGCCAGCCTATATGGTCATGGTCACTTTGGTCCCTTTATTTCTATCTTTGAGGGTTTTTTAGTATAGAGGAAACCCTTTAGAAAAAAATCAAAATAAAAAA
>NW_007416663.1:0-569 GCF_000475195.1 Diaphorina citri
GGGTTGGGGCGTTCTTTCTTCTTCCCTGAATGTGAAAGTGTACATTGGGAAGCGTATATTTTGGCACCGGAAAGCTCCTACCCGGTTTTTGTACTAGAGAGAGATGGTATGACTGTTCAAATTTTTACCTCGACGATTTTGCACACTGTTTCTGTTCCACGATATCTGGCGAACTGGTTTGCCTCTTTTTGATGAAATATGTTGGAAAAATAAATGTATTTTGGTTGGACTCTTCGGGGCTAGTATTGGTTGGCCCTTTTTCGATATTTTTTGTGTCAATAATTTGCGAACGATTAGTTTGAATTGATTTGCCAAACATATTCACACATGTATAGCGAAGTTTGAAGTTTGTGCATGTTTCAATGGTGACTCTATTTAGCCCATATTATCTCTTGACCCATGACCATGACCCATATCCCAATTGAATCCGGCCCATTCAAACACAATTTAACCCATATCATTGCTGAACTTAAGTTACCTACTCCCCTATAGCTTTTTAGTCCGTCCTTCCTTTATTATTACTAATAATAAAAGGTATAGGGGACGGACTATTGTATTCGCTTCGGTGT
>NW_007416664.1:0-569 GCF_000475195.1 Diaphorina citri
CACTTGTTCCTATTCTGTCCTTCACTTTATTACTTTCTATTTTTTTTCTTCTTCTTCTTCTTCTTTTTCTTCTTCGTCTCTCGTCTTTATCGCCCACCCATTCTCTATCTCATTTCCTACCTCGCTCGTTCCTTTTTTTTACCATCAGGTTTGTTGCACTAAAACACACAAATCCGCATGCACTCTTGTACTCTATTGCACTGAAACATAATCAAGGCCTCTGAAGTTTGAATGTACGATCACACTATCAGATAAAGCAAATAGAAATGATGCACATTCAAGTCATTAAAAATTTAAAATGTGATGTTTAATTATGTTGATTGGTACGTTTTTATCTTGCTTTTTTTATGTTATATGTATATATAAAAAAAATGCTCTCTATTCATGAAACATTTTGCATAATGTTCTAAACATAATATACATACTCTACAAAATATGAATATATGTATGAATAAAATGAATAGAAGGTAGGTAAGGGGTATGTGAAAAAATAATAAAGTCAGAATATGAAATATGATGCTGATCTTCTTCTCCTCCTCCTCCTCCTCCTCCTCCTCCTCCTCCTCCTC
>NW_007416665.1:0-569 GCF_000475195.1 Diaphorina citri
AGTGTGAAATTATTATAAATTCAAATAATAATCCAAATATAAACAATAAGATGAGTTGTACAAATATTCATATATAATAATTATTTGAATAAATATCTGGCTTTACAAAATCCTAGGATAAAAGAGAGAAACAGCCCAAAATAAAATACCGAAAAGGTTGCAGTTGCCGTAAAAGAGTAAATCCTTCTAGCCGTAATCCATCCTCTACAAGAGGAACAAGAACATTAGAAGACAAGGGTTCGAAGATTTTATCGAACCCGCGATCTTTGGCACCCATGACGATATTAAAGATGGGTCTGACGGATCAACATTTACTGTCATCATCCCCACCTCATCCCAATACCATCAAGAATGTGTTCAATGGAGTTCAGAACCACGCTTCCAGGTAAGATATCATCTCACTTAGGGCCATCCATATTTATGAGCAAAATACTGGCTCTTGAGCTGCACTGAAGCATCAATTCCAAACATCTGATTGCTCAAAATTTGTGTCACAGTCTGCCTTGTGAGAATGTGAGCTTTTTGTTCATAAAATGGATGTGTTACAAGCAAAATTGCTGTGATTACTC
>NW_007416666.1:0-569 GCF_000475195.1 Diaphorina citri
TAAATCACACAAGTCCAATATTTAAGAGTTAGGACCAGCTTTATTTATTTCTCAAAAATTATGAGGGTCAAGCTCTTGCATTATTTACTATCTTCTTGAGCTACCTAGCAATTTGAGTTTTGTACTACGAACTTAAATATAGGTCTGTCACTATTTGTTTGTGTAGAAGTTTTGATTCTGTAATTATTGTCCTTCAATATATAATCCGGCGAAGAAGAAAAAAAAAAGGTCGATGCAAATTGCTAAAAAGTTTAATTAGCTACAAGATTGTTAGTTCTTTGGAACTTTTTTGGTCCAAATGACGGTGCAGACTACTGCAGAGGGGGATTCTCAAATTCGGCACCTACACCCAAGTGCTGATCAGATTCATTAAAATGAAGTTCTAATTTACATTATTGATCTGTCAACCCTTTCGGAATTTGGGAAAGTGTCTGAAACAAAACACTTTGTTCTATAACAGGAGCATAATAAATTAAAACACTAACTACTCTAACTAGGTTTGGATTTTGGATAGTGCTCCAAGCAATCGACCCACGAATCCCACGATACTCATCTAGTTATGTCCACTT
>NW_007416667.1:0-569 GCF_000475195.1 Diaphorina citri
AAAATTCACAAAATGTCAATTTTATTATCATTGCCAAAGCGTCTTTCCGGCGGGCTAGTTGGAACAACTTTGAGTAATAATGTTGATAAAAACCCATCATATTATTTAGGAACATAAAAATCACATCAGCTCTTTAATGAAATTTATAACTGGTACAAGGTACAGCAAACAATATCAATATCATCAACCCATAAGGCACGTCATCTAATGAAATGACACTGGCAAAATTCAACGCCCAGTGACCAACAGTAGTGACCTTGAAATACCCAAAATTTGCTCCACAAAAATAGCAACAATAAAATTCAACGCTCAGTGACCAACAGTAGTGACCTTGAAATACCCAAAATTTGCTCCGCAATAATATCAACAATGAACGAATATCACTACAATATCTGGATCATAAAAACAATTGTAGGTCAGACAATAAGTAGATCAGATTTAAAGATCTTCAATTGTTCAATGTTTCTCAACCTATGGGGTAGCATTAATTGAGTACTGAGAGTATCCCCTGATCTAAATCAAATACAATTTTGGCATAAAAATCAATTATTTCATTTTTCAAAGACATT
>NW_007416668.1:0-569 GCF_000475195.1 Diaphorina citri
AAGTTCTACTTTTATGACAAGCCATAAAAAAATGTAATAACAAAGGAATAAAAAAAAAGGAAAATGCTCTAGTTACAAAAAAAGAGGCCTACTTTGGAAAAAATAAAACAATTTCCCCTCTCCCCCTTATCCCAGAGAAATTTTTCCCACTTTGTCTCGCTTTTACTGGAGAATTTTCCCAAATTTTTCCCTTTGTCCAATCCCTTCAATTTTCCCCGCTTTATGCAGAAATTCCCTTTACCTGGAAAAAAATCGCGAAACTTCCCGTTTTTTCTGGAGAATTCTCTCTATTTTTTCCCTTTTACCGATTGAAATTTTCCTTTTTCCAACTTGAATTTCCTACTTTTCTCCAGATTTCACCTTTCTCTCTTTATCCCACCCCTCTCCCATGCTTTCCTTTCTTCTTGCCCGCCTTCAACAGGATTCCCTCTCTTCCTTCCTTCCTTCCTTCCTTGTTCTTTTCTTTCTCCTACAAGTTTTTTTTTTCATTCTATGAAACAAAGTGTTTCGTTTTATGCTCCCTTTATTTTTCTCTCGAGTGTTCTTTGGCTTTTAATTTTTCCTTCCTT
>NW_007416669.1:0-569 GCF_000475195.1 Diaphorina citri
CTTCCTTCTCTCTTCGATTTCGGGACGATAAGACCATAGCAGTTACAGTTCCCTCTGTCAAACCTCTTTAAAAAAATCAATATTCAGGGGTTCTAACACTTTTCGAACACTAAGAGAGGTAGTGCGCCTGCTTCGTAAGCGCTAGGTTGCTGGTTTGATTCCCGTCCGGGGCAGACTTTATCTTACACAAAGGTTGTCGCAACAGCAATCACCAGTGTAAATTGATTATTGAAATATGAAAATTGATTGCAAAGGAGTAATTCTTGTGATATCCAAAAAGGTTGTGCAAAAGCTCTGCTTTACCACAGATAGGTAAATTCACGATTTGATTTTTGTAATTGGGTGTGGAATGACATGAACTGTTCATCACGAAATATTATTTTGTATTTTGCGATAAGCATTTCGGCATTTGACAAATAACATTCCTTTTGCAATTCAAAGACTTTTTGGTGTTCTCGTGTTGACCCAACATCTCAATGAGAGGTATTGTCTTTCTTATCGCCCATCTTATGGGACATTCGAGAATGATCTCGTGGACATGCTACGACACAGACCACATCACGTATGAG
>NW_007416670.1:0-569 GCF_000475195.1 Diaphorina citri
GAATGAAAACAACTAAAAATTAACCGGTCTAATACAAAATTTCGGTGTTCAGTAAAAAATTAGATAGGTAGATTTAGTATCTCCAAAAAATTTAGATCTTCTTCTTATAACATTAACAACGAAAAAGCTCTTTTGATCTCATCTACCTAGTTTATTACTTTCTACTACTGAAGTATTTTTTCCTTATCAAACCACCGTCGTCAACCTACATTTTTTTTAACACCTTTAAACTCTTCAAAGTTTACAAAAAATGTCACACCATTCCCCCCACCCACTCTCTTTTACTTCTCTGTACATAAAATTATGTTTGAACATAAAATAGTGCTTTTGTGTACTTAAACTTGAATGTACATCATAGATCAAACTTTGTTCTCGTGCTTCTGGAGAGTAGTTTATTTTTTTATATTGGGTGAGGAGGAAGAAGGAAATAATGAGGACGAAGAGGATGGAGAAAAGGAGGAGGAGGAGGAGACGTAAGAAAAGGAGGAAAGGGAGAAGTGTAAACTTGAACAGGAGGAATGGGATTTAGGAAGGGGAGGGGGGAACAGAGGGGGTAGGTAGGGGGACAT
>NW_007416671.1:0-569 GCF_000475195.1 Diaphorina citri
GAAGTAATAGGTACACAACCAGGGCAGGATGGGAAGTTCAAACGACGCAGACAGAATTATTTATTTTTTAACCTTTTTATTTAATTTTTATTTTTATGATATTTTATTTCCTAAACTATAAACCAGATTAGCCTTAGCCTTTCTCTAGCCTGGTCAGCGGGGACGTAATCCCTAAAAGTGAATCATAAACATCAGAAAAATGTTTATGTGGAAGTAATATGATTATCATTACAGATATAAACAGTGGCGGATTGTGGAAAAGTTTAGGGTGGTAAAAATATGTAGATGTACTTTTAATTCAGTTTTCTTCTCTTTTCCAGAGCACATACCGATGGCTTCTGTTTTAAGCCATTCATTTATAATGTATGTACCTATTTAGAAGGTACATTGATAAGTAAGTCTGTGGGAATGAGAAATATAAGAATTATTGATGAAAGATGATATTAAAAAATAATCACTGGAATTTTTATATCAGTATTTATAGGATTGGAACACATCACATGCCTTCAGTCACACTCCATTTGTCAAGGATATAGGTTTACTTTGCCTTAGGATCAATTTAATGTTGA
>NW_007416672.1:0-569 GCF_000475195.1 Diaphorina citri
TATTTTCTGGTTGGATCATGAAGGTCAGAGAATTGGCGTCGCAGATTTATTTTGGTTGATAAACATGTCACCGTTAATTCTCTTTTTTATTTTTGCAAGCAAAGATATAAATAATGGATCTCTCGACTTGAAACGGTGGACTGAATCTATGATAAGGAATATCGTGAAATGAGGACACGAGGGAATCCATGGAACATTTAGCAGACATTGCAATGGCAGTTTCAGAGAGGATTACAAAGAGATCGACAAGAGTTTGAAACTCGAGAAATTATAAGCTTAATAACTTGGAATGAAAAGAAATTGGGAAGAGAAGAGAAAGACATCTATTACTTAAAGAGTCAAAGGTCACTAGATAGAAGAGAATAAAGAGATAGAGAGCAAGAAAGAGACAGTCCAAGGATGAAGAGTTGGCAGAAGTATGACCCATTTTTTTTATTTTTTGTAATTTGGAATCGCGGTTTTTTAAAAAGTATGTGCTGAAAGAGGTTGGTTATCTATACCTAAATAGGGTATATCTATGTACATAGGCAATTGGCAGACGAACATACATATTATTATTATAGGTGTTC
>NW_007416673.1:0-569 GCF_000475195.1 Diaphorina citri
GAGCAGAGAAAAAAACTCATTCAAATAATAATTATAGCGGTCATTAAGGTATTTTATATTAAATAATTACATGCACGGATGATGACCAAAACAAAATGGCTGCCGTTCCTTATAATATTCACCAGTATTTTCCACGGTCTATGCTCTATGTATTCTATGTTCTGTCTAATACTCACCATGTTGTAAACCGCAGCATTGGGGGAGGGAGTTGATACACTTTACTGAGTTTCCTCTGCTTTCTCTCTCTCTCTTCTGTCTGTCCGAAATAGTGATAATAATATATAATAACAATGGAAATGTAGGCAACATATTGAAGCCTTACACTAAGTCCTAGCCACACCAACACCATTCTGCATACTAGATGCTATGCTATTGTCCGAAATAGTGATAATAATATATAATAACAATGGAAATGTAGGCAACATATTGAAGCCTTACACTAAGTCCTAGCCACACCAACACCATTCTGCATACTAGATGCTATGCTATCAATAATGCTATACAGAGAGAAGAAGTCAGGAGTATTGTATAGAAACCACACAACTCACAGGATTATCTGCATAGAAGGG
>NW_007416674.1:0-569 GCF_000475195.1 Diaphorina citri
ATTGTAATAATCAAGATCTAATTTTTCCAAAAATTGAAGACAGAAAGAGGACAGGATGGGCAAAGGCAAGCTGTTCCATGGACAAATAAATTTTGTCCCAAGTAGAGATCAAACCTGCAATCTAGCACTTACTAGGTCAGCAAGCACACTATCTTCCAAGATATATTTTGTGGAGCTTAGCACACTTTGGGACCCTTGGTCCCTACACCAAAATAGTGGGTGGCCCAACGTCAAAAAAGCTGCATTTCGTCAGGAAAGCACCAAATTTGGCATGGACCTTCATTTGGACCATATAAAACTTTTAGGAAGGGGTGACACCGAAAACCATGTATACGAACAAAATGGCGGCCTTTTTTTCCTCTTATTTACCTTCATATTCTTCTGTATTTCAGACTGAGAAAGAAAACATTGAGTGAAGATGAAATTGCTACGATACTCTGTGATACACTCAAGGGGTTGGAGTATTTACATTTGAGACGGAAAATCCATAGGGACATCAAAGCGGGCAATATTCTTCTCAACACGGAAGGACATGCAAAGCTGGCAGACTTTGGTGTGGCTGGACAATT
>NW_007416675.1:0-569 GCF_000475195.1 Diaphorina citri
TTTTTTTTTTTTTTTTTTTTTAAGAAAAAAAAGATAATTTAATTACAGTTTCACAAATGTTTCGTCTACAATTTGATTTCTAACGTCTGATGAAAGAAAATTATAAAGGTAAATATTACCTAGGTAAGATACCTCCTAGGTACTCTAATACCTTCAAAAGTGAGAGTTTAATTATATTTACCTTCGTGTGTGCTACGATATTAAATTTGTTTGCTTCACTCCTCTCCCATTCAAAATGCTATGTCTTGCTAAAATTACATTCTTCCCCGGGGATAGATTAATACGTCAGGTGACAAAGTAGGTAGGTAGGTAACCTATCTGGAGTAGGTATCTATGTTTTTAGTCCGTCCTTCCTTTATTAGATATTACAATACTAGAAGGACTTATTACCTATAGTGTGGTGCTGTATGGATGCGAGACATGGACGATGAGGAAGAAAGAAGAAACATATTTAGAGAGTTTTGAGATGTGGCTGTGGAGAAATGCTAGGGAGATGCGGTTTTCACCATTGGATTCCTTATTTTTTGTAGGTACTGGGAAAATCCCGAAATTCCAAACCGTTCCCGAGA
>NW_007416676.1:0-569 GCF_000475195.1 Diaphorina citri
TGAACTACTGCTAGCGGCTGGCTTTCTCCTATCTTGTCCTCCTCTCTTCGATTTACGGACGATAAGAACTTAGCCGTTACAGTTTTCTCTATCAATCAATCCTCTTTAAAAAAATGTCATTCCAAAGGAACTTTCGGGTCATACTGTAGTGTAGTGTGTAGTACTTACCTAGCACCTATTAGTGTTGGTTGAGCTACGACTCACTTAGATTTCTCATTCGGAATTACTTGCTAATTTTTTTTTTCCGCTTGCATCCTCCTAGTAGTTGACACGGCGGTTTTTAGCTAAATCCCATTTATGGGTGAGCTATTCATTCTCATTTTCATGGTAAAATAATAATAATAACGAAAAATCCGGTGTGAACATCACACGACCAACTATCACGACATTAGGGGATGGGCAAGACTACGACACAGACCACTCGAGTCTAATGAAGCAGTTGTTTCATTGGTACGAAATAAAAACGGCGGTGAAACACCCTTTCTTTTTTCCGTTTTGTAATCGGAAATAATCGAAAGACCATCGCAATAGTAATCGCACAACCCAAAGTACAAAACAAAGATATAATA
>NW_007416677.1:0-569 GCF_000475195.1 Diaphorina citri
CCAGAGTTATGCCGATATTCCATCTCAATGAAACAATTCGTGATGATAGTCTTGATAATACGTAGGATCTCTGTCTCATACATAGCTATATTGGAGAGACTCAGGAGCAAGGCGAGTATGAACGGATCCAAACAGTTCTGCGGGAGAGATTGAATGGATTTGATCAACTTGATCAGATCTGTGACTAGACTTCGTGAATATTTAGCGCACTCTTCAATGTGAAATATAATGACCGACTCGGCTTCTATAAGGTCTGGCACACTGGCACTCTCAATAGTATCTTCTGAATCATTAGACTTCTCTAGTTTGCTGTAGAGATTTTCAACAAGATAGTCACGTAGTTTTAAGATAACAAGGTTGCTGTTTCTATTCTTGGTGAGAATAAGAAGCTGATGGATGAATGGTGGGAGCTGGCTGGGAGGGAGACATACTTTCTTCAGGGCAAGACACAGGGTTTTCACCACTTTCTCGTGCTCTTCGTCAGAGAGGGTGACATCGATCCACATACAGGTCAGGGGCAGGAGGGTGTGTAGGTTGAGTTTCATGGCACAGATTGTGTTGATGATGAA
>NW_007416678.1:0-569 GCF_000475195.1 Diaphorina citri
ACAGAAAAAATCAATAGCTCATCTCTGAGTTGGGTGGAAGAGCTCACTAAGTTAGAATCCTGCGATTAAAGCCTTAAAAAAAAGTAGGCGTAAACAGCGGAAAACCGACCCAAAACTAAAACTAAACAAACCACCGTAATGAATAATAGAAGCGTCCTCCTTTAAGCGCAAGACCACGGGTTCGAGTCCCACTCGGGGCGGATTTTATCCTGATAATGTTCGAAGAACACGGGCTTTTTCCTATCCTGCCTTCCTTCTCTCTTCGATTTCGGGACGATAAGACCTTAGCAGTTACAGTTCTCTCTGTCAAACCTCTTTGAAAAAAATCAATATCCCTAAGTAGGCGTAAACAACAGAGACCTGACCATCAAACCTGGCCTAGTACCGACCCAAGGTAAAATAAACAATGCTAATGAATAGAAACGTTCTCAACGGAGCCTTGACCATAGCATCAACCCTCGCAGAAAATCAAGAAATTGAGCTGAGTATTTTCCCTGCGATAGTCGATGGTCCATGATGATCATGGTCCCTGCGATAGTCGATGGTCCATGATCGCACTAAGGACCGTC
>NW_007416679.1:0-569 GCF_000475195.1 Diaphorina citri
ATGTACTTGAGCCGTAATTTCCTTTCACAGTTTTCATGGTGGTAGTGGTGGAAAATGGTGCAATGCCAGGCAATGATCCATTTTTTCCACCACTACCACAAAAATTGCTAAAGGAGGATATGTATTTACTTAGGTACTAAATATAAAAATGTGCCAAATGTAGGTGTATAAGGTAGTCAGGGTAATACACTGGTTTTAAAACTAGGCCTTGGAAATTCTGTAGGCATAATAAGCAGGTAAAGTTCATATAACATAACTAGCTGAATTCCGTCGCTTCGCTCCGGAATCCCGCTAGTTCATCCCGAGGCATGGCCAAACTTGTGGAAAAGGCACTAAATATAAAAATGTGCCAAATGTAGGTGTATAAGGTAGTCAGGGTAATACACTGGCTTTAAAACTAGGCCTTGGAAATTCTGTAGGCATAATAAGCAGGTAAAGTTCATATAACATAATTAATTTATCACAGTTCATGTCCAAAACCTTCTCTGAAAAGGTGTGGCCTCATTGGAGAAAAAGTCGTAGTGGAAAATGACGTACAAGAAAAATTCACAGAGTATAATGGTCACGGG
>NW_007416680.1:0-569 GCF_000475195.1 Diaphorina citri
ACAAGAGGAGAAAAGATGATTCAGTTATGACTAACTGCCAATGTCAGCTGTCAAGACTACTTAGAGTTATATGCTGACAGTAATGACCAGACAAATATGTCATTAATGTCACTAATGGGAGCTAATGACATTTCTGGGTCTGATTGCAAGTACTTGGAACAGTTTATGGACACAAGACTGCAGAAGATCATTAGGATGGTCCATTGGATTCCAGGTAATGCGAATTTTGTCTGCAAATGTTAATAGCTTTATTGTTTTTGCGCCTTTCAAATTTTAGCGAATTTCTTTCATAATCTTTTGTTGCATAGGTAACTTACAATGTTAGGTCACGATATTATGATGTTTCTATTCCTGTATTACCTACCTATGTCTGTTAGGTAGTATGCCTTTCTGAGTGAGAATACCTATTCGTCAAACATCCCAAATTCTTGAAAATATTACGACTATTCTAAAGAAACATCCAAAGAGAAAAAAAAATATCAAACATCCTAAAAAAACATCAAGAGAAAAACCGGCAAGAATGTGCTAAAAGATCCCAATCTGATCTGACGGACTTTTCAGACATTCTC
>NW_007416681.1:0-569 GCF_000475195.1 Diaphorina citri
ATATTTTAATAATGTTGGTAAAAAAAAAATAATAAAAATAATCATTTATACAGAGAAAATATTTCTTTTACAATAATAATTATCATGAGGGTCGACGGAACAAACCTGTCAAAAATGAAGACAACTCTGCTTATTTTGTTTTTCGTCCGACCTATTTTCTGAAGCTTACCTAATAGCAATGCCGCTTTTGAAACTGTCAGAACCTTTTTGTAACCAACTGTTATATTCCAAGTTGTGGATGACACGTTTAAATTTTTCCTAAATGTCTGGGTAAAATGATTCTAGAATCGAAAAAAAAGGAAAAATGTTTAATTGAATGCTTTTACTTTAAGAGGGGCCTAAACTTTCCCAGGTCCTTTTTCGTTAAAACGGCTTTTCTACTACGGGAATTATGTCAAAATTGGTTGGTCAAAGCTCGATTTCATCTCCCTGGTAAAAGAAAAGGGGAAAAGAACAAAGAACATAAAAATCGAGATACAGGCACAGTATTTTAATGATTAATTTTTTATGAGTACCTAAGGAATATTATTTATAAGAGGTATTTTTATATTAATGTATACCTTTTATTA
>NW_007416682.1:0-569 GCF_000475195.1 Diaphorina citri
AGTTAGGTTGTTGATTTGTATTAGATAGTAAAGGGAAACCGTTTATATTGTAAATAAATAAATAAATAAATAAATAAACATAATACAATATATTACAGAAGAAAAACATTTGAGACCCTTGCCTGACCTCTGTAATGCCAGCCTAGTTAGCTGGCAGGGTAGTGCGTCTGCCTTGTAAACGCTAGTTCGCGGGTTCGATTCCCGCCCTTGGCGGATTTTATCCTGAACAAATAAGGTCCGTTTTCGGAACGGCTGGCTTTCTCCTACCCTATCTTTCTTCCCTCTTCGCTTTTGGGACAATAATACCTTGGCAGTTACAGCTTCCTCTATCAAACCTCTTTTATAAAAAAAAAACTCTGTAATTTTTACTATGACGTCAATGTATTCTTTTTCTAAGAGCGGTAAAACAGCAGGTCCTCTTTGGAACGTTTTCCTTCCGCACAGTACGTTGTATGGTTTGACACGCTTTCAACAAGAGTTATAGGCTATATGGTTATATGTTATAATCCATCTCTATCTCTCCCTTCTTCCAATACATTTATGTCAGTCGTCAGCAATCTTAGCATCAG
>NW_007416683.1:0-569 GCF_000475195.1 Diaphorina citri
GTCAGGTGTGGGATTTGAACCCACGCCCTCAGACGAGGACCAGAACACCCAGGCCACAGTGTGAAACTGCGAAGCTATTACGCTTGAGTCTGGCGCCTTAGACCACTCGGCCAACCTGACATGTTGAAAAATGGAGCGAAAATAACATTATATAAAGCTCACGTATGCGCAGTCTCCCCCCCCATTACATTTCTCACTTGCCAGACGTATCGTTTGCGCTAACTTCACATCGATGTTTTTTTCCGGTTATTTTTTTACTGCTTGAAGCTATCTCGCTTGAGTCTGGCGCCTTAGACCACTCGGCCAACCTGACATGTTGAAAAATTGAGCGAAAATAGCATTATATAAACCTCACGTATGCGCAGTCTCCCCCCCATTACATTTCTCACTTGCCAGACGTATCGTTTGCGCTAACTTCACATCGATGTTTTTTTCCGGTTATTTTTTTACTGCTATTTTTTTGCGATGTAGAAAATTTCATGTTTTGTCATTCTATAGGGGTATTTTATTTATGTGAAATGGAAATTTTTCCTAATCCAAAATATTCCACTGTGGTCACTTTTTTTATC
>NW_007416684.1:0-569 GCF_000475195.1 Diaphorina citri
GTGTGTGTATTTTTACTCCTCTACTGTGATGATAAGTGTGATGGGTGGGGGTTCGAATCCCAGAGAGGTCATTTTTTTAAACATAATTTTACCATTTAAAAATGTTTTATTAATAGCCATAATTACTTTTTTCATGATTTTATAGTTAAAAATTACCTATTTCATAATTTTATAGTTAAAATTTATGAAAAAGGTTTAAAATGCAATTTTTAGGTAGGTACCTATGTAGGATACCGTTCTAATGAAAAAGTTCAAACAGTCGTGGGTTGCTTAAATAGGACGCGTGTTCAATTCCCGCTCGGGACGTATTTTATCTTATCGGAATGGCTGGCTTTATCCCATCGTGTATTTCCCTTAGCAGTTACAGTTCCCTCTATCAGACCCCTGGGGAAAAAAAAACACCAAACCAAAGAGGAGAGTTAACGCGGGTTCGATTCCCGCTCGGGACGTATTTTATCTTATCGGAATGGCTGGCTTTATCCCATCCTGTTTTTCCCTTAGCAGTTACAGTTCCCTCTATCAGACCCCTGGGGGAAAAAAAAACACCAAACCAAAGAGGAGAGTTAGTA
>NW_007416685.1:0-569 GCF_000475195.1 Diaphorina citri
GCAACAGGGGCGGCCACGGGCTCCTGTGAATTAAACAGAGAAATGTTAGAAGGGCATAAAATACGATTATAGAATAGAGCAAATGTCAAATCAAAGGATTTTCTTCAGCCTAGTCAGAACGCATCTGCCTTGACAGCGCTCGATTCTCAGGTCCAATTTCTGTCCGGAGCGAACTTTACCATAAACACAGACAAGATGCGTTCTCGGAACGGCTGGTTGTCTCCTGGAATGACAGGATCTTTCTCTCTCTCTTCGCTTTCGGGGCGATAAGACTTCCGTTATTATAGCTCCCTCTATCTTATTTCACTTATTAGAGACTATCCCCAATTTCCCTCTATCAAACTGAGTAATTCGCATTATTATTTTTTTTTATTATTATTTTTGATCGTGGGAATCGAACCCGGTTGTTGCTGTTGTTGTCTTTTTTTTTTTTATTTTTATGGTAGCAAAGGCGTTACCACTGGACCATCTTATGCTCTTAAATAAATTATTTGATCCTCACAACTCAAGTACTTACCGGTACAGCGACTTCCTCCTTCTTGGGCTCTTCCTTCTTCTCCTCGACTGGG
>NW_007416686.1:0-569 GCF_000475195.1 Diaphorina citri
CATAATCTCAAGTGGTCCGCGAGATTTTTGGTTTATCAATAGTGGTCCGCCAATTCTAAAAGGTTAAGAACCCCTGGAATATAACAACCTGGACCCGTCCCTCCGGGAATTTTTTAGCCCGTAGTGGTTAAGGTGGCGTTCCGATCCGACCCGGTCGCGCTGCCGAGCTGTGCGACCGCTGTCTACTGCTTCCTATGTATTCTTATGAAGTACTTTCCGAACCAAGCTGCCGGGTCGCGCTGCCCAGTCGCTCTGAGAGCAGTGTGATCGCGCTGCCCGTGAGGTTTTCATGTGATTTAAAATACTATTTTTGTAATAATTTGTTCGACTGGAAGTTTGTAATGGAAGTCGCGCGACCTGGCAGCTAGGATCGGAACGCCACCTTTAGAGAAAATCAGTACCTATGTACCTACCTAATTTGTTTGATATTCAGGTTATTATTTATTTCTTGATTTGATTTTTTTGATTTTACTTTCATGTAATGATAGGTATAAAATCAAGACTAGAGCCCGTTCTCCCTCTATTCCCAATATAATGTTTAAGTCACCCATCCATTTATTGGCCTTTCT
>NW_007416687.1:0-569 GCF_000475195.1 Diaphorina citri
TCCGCTGCATTGAATTCCTAATGGCGCAACCTTTGATCTGATCTGTAACATGTATAGGCACTTAGCGTGCCAGTAGTGGAGGGTTAGAAGGGGATTGGGGGAAGGAATGCTCAAATGGTTGTATGGTGTATCAGTGCCCTTTCTGATGAACAATGAAAATGTAAGCTGCGCGGTAAAGGGATTTTTCAGTCATATGCCAGCAGGATAAACAAGGTATAATAATAGTGCTTATTTATATTGCTCGCATAGGACTGAGAAGTCCCTTTACTCCAGCAGTAGGCTACTACTATTACTGTGGTCAAATTCTCAATTTATATTGAGGATAAAATTCCATACCTCGGCTGGGATTGAACCCACACCCTTCTGTTTACCAGGCGAGCGCCTTGACCACTACACCACCGAGGCAGGTATAATACCGGTAAATTGTGAAAAAAAAAGGAAAAAGAAGAAGAAGAAGTAAAAAACGAGAGCGAAAGAAGAAGAAGAAGAAGAAAAACGAAAAATAGGGATTCCTTTCGGTGTTTACCATCCACCTTTTTCTAAACTACCTCTATCATAAAACGATATAG
>NW_007416688.1:0-569 GCF_000475195.1 Diaphorina citri
CCGTCTGTACTCGGGAGAAGGCGAAGAAAAAGGAGAAGTGCATAACATAGGGACTTTTCAGTCCTATGCTGACAGTATGAACAAGGCATATTCTGTTCTATTATAACATAATAATTATACCATTACAGAAGTAATGAACTAGATAGATATAAGTACCCAATGTTAGAACTTCAAATTTCTTTCGGCTGTCCGAATTTCTGGTTTACCTTGGTTTTAGGTGCGAGTTTTTTCTGCGGTCCAATTTGGATAGTGAACCAAGTTGAAACAAAGAACTATTTCTGGTCCGGACAGATCAAAATGCACTCAGAGAGCGGTAATATAGGTTAGTGCTTAGATTTAGATTAGTGGTTTATTTAGGCTGTCGAATTAGGACATGTAGTCCCTTTATCTCAACAGTTTAATACATCAGTTATCAGTTCCTAATGTTCACTTGTCAGCCTAGCTAGCTTGGAGGGTATCGCGTCTGTCTTGTAACGACTAGGTCGCCGGTTCGATTCCCGCAGCGGATTTTATCCTGAACGAATAAGGCTCTACGCTACGAAAGGTCTACTTTCGTAGAGCAGTCGGCA
>NW_007416689.1:0-569 GCF_000475195.1 Diaphorina citri
AACGAACCTTATCTGTCCAGGAGGAAAATCCGCCCCGGGCGGGAATTGAACTCGCGGCCTAGTGCTTACAAGGCAGACAGGCTACCAACCAAGCTAACTAGGCTGACTAAGCTATAGCAGCAGTTGCTAAAGTCCTCAAGATAGCTATAGTAACTTATCAACAGATGGCTACAGTGATCAAGATGCTGTAATCACTCCGCAAACCGATATCACTGGGAATAATCTGATTTCTGATAGTAGTTAGCCAATGTGTGGAGCTCTTGAGATAAATCACGCTGGTAAAAGTTAACCCATTTGTGTTCTGTGAGAGTACAGAGTAGGTGAGAATTCGGAATCAACCCTAACGTTAACCCATTCGTGTTCCATGAGAAACCAGAATCAACCGATCAACTCTGCTTCAGTAAGGTGCTAAATACACTGGGAAATTTGTCCAAAAGATTTGTATTGAAAGTGAAACACTGGAGCAAGAAGGGGGAGGTAGCGATAGGAGACATTTCCCTACATGCAACAGCCAGCGGTGATTACATCAGTTCCCAATGGTTCACTAAAGTTAATCAACGTTGCGCGTG
>NW_007416690.1:0-569 GCF_000475195.1 Diaphorina citri
AGAAGTTGTTTTATTAGCTTAGGAGATGTATTATGTTTATTATTAATTGTAAAAATAAAATGTTACCATGTTTCAATTTCAATTTCTTCCTTGTTTTTTTTCTTGATTTTTTTTCTTCGGATTTTTCATTTTTTTCTCCTAAATTGACTTTTGTATTCATAATGAGAGGCGTATTATAAGGATATTGCATATGTTCTTTGATGTGTTCGCAACGTACCGACAACATGCTGTTCCAGGTTTTCCAGGATAAAAATAGATTCTCGTTTAATGTCATGTCTTGATGCCTCCCTCTTTCCATATTTCTTACTTTCTTCTTCCTTATCTCTTACTTTCTCTTTCCTTATTTCTTCCTCTCTTCCTTATTTCTCACTTCCTTCTTCCTCAGTTCTTACTTTCTTCTTCTTTATTTCTTACTATTTTCTTTACTTCTTACTTCTTTCTTCCTTATTTTTTCACCCTAGTGGATATGAATTGGACAATTGTGGACACATCCTGTTACCTTTTTGGAGAGAAAAATTGATTCTTATTAATTTTGGGTAAAAAAAATCATCGTTTGTCCAATTCATATC
>NW_007416691.1:0-569 GCF_000475195.1 Diaphorina citri
ATTTTTTTTTAAACAATAACCTCTAAAGGCCCAGTTCCCAAAATTTTGGACATTTATTATTATTATTATTATTGTAGTCCTAAAGGCCCAGCGTAAAATATCCAACACACATATAGGAAAACAACAAAAATTGTTCAACATTTTGGACGCTGACATTTGAGCTTACAAACCGCTCAGTAGCTCTGGGCTTCTAGGCCCACAGATAGCTTGTCCAAAATTTTGGACTTGAGACTTTAAAGTTTAAAGCATACATATATAACTCAAAAACTCTTCGAGCTTTCAGAGCACTTTACTGTTCCTTTTTTAGGGAGTGTACATCAATTAAGTTGTTAAACCCATTGATTATACGAGACCTTGTTTAGACTGCTGGGGTAAACGGACTTTTTAGTCTCATTCCAGCAGGATAAACAAGGTAGGTATATTCTATTTTGCTCCTTTTTAAGGGAGGGAGGGCAGTTGGTTTCAGGTTCCCTTGAACAGTCCAGGCCTGATGTAAATTTGGGAATACTGGAACCTGATAAACCCCCCCGCCCCTTCCCCCTGTGATCAGCCCTGGCTTTGGAAAAAGA
>NW_007416692.1:0-569 GCF_000475195.1 Diaphorina citri
CATTAGACTTTGAAAAGGAAAGGAGGGAGGGGTCTGCAGGAAATTTAATGTGGCCTATGGTTTGTTAATGTTATTAATTTGTTCCTATGCATCTAAAAAATTATGTAAGTAGTTCAGTACCTACTGGCGAAGGATGGCTTAAAAAAAAGACCTTTCACCTTTATACCTAGACCCAAAAAATCTTGAAAATCATCAAAGCACAACCTCATAAGTCACAACATAACTCAGTCTCAGTCAAGTACGTGTGATCAGTACATTTAGATACAAGGAGATGAGCTTTACGAGTATAAGCTTACCTACAAATTCTTTAACCATGTACAACACATTGTATAAAAAAAATTGTATTAAAACATGTACGATAAACATTGTTTAACAACTTTCAACATAGTACATACCATCAAGGTGTTAATATAAAATGACATGAGTATATCACTTCGCCAATATTATGTTATGTTATGTTGTTATGTATGTTATATCACTTCGGCAATGTCATGTTCTCATGACAATATGGTACAAATTCGCATTACCTTCAATGTTGTACAAGATATTTTTAATACTCCATAAATATA
>NW_007416693.1:0-569 GCF_000475195.1 Diaphorina citri
CTCTTCGATTTCGGGACGATAAGACCATAGCAGTTACAGTTCCCTCTGTCAAACCTCTTAAAAAAAAATAATAATAATTCGTACTATGTAGAAGTCTGGTTGGGGGACTTTAAACAGGAAGGATACTGGCCTGAATTTCCCTTGCTAAAGAAACAGCAAAAGTTGAGTGCGAAGGGCATCCACTTGGAAAATTTGTAGCCAAAACCAAATGTCAGCCCAAAGCGATCACCCTACTTAGGGGCTGATTGAGAGGCTGACTAAAAACACTGACACCAGCGGCGATAGCACGTTGAATGCACCAGTTCCCCACGGATCACTGAAGTTAAGCAACTTTGCGCGTGGTTAGTACATGGATGGGTGACCATCCGGGGAATCGCGTGCTGCTGGGTTCCCGGCTCCACTCAGGCTGGGTGAGGTTAAATTGAGGAGGCGGGTAGCTGGTCGCCGAATGGTGGGTAAAACCCACGTCATGAGAAGACCTAAGGTGTTGATTGAAAGTGACGTTAAACCCTTATATCGCCCCAAAGATAATGAGATTTATGTTTTTTTTTTTTAAAAAAAAAAAAAAA
>NW_007416694.1:0-569 GCF_000475195.1 Diaphorina citri
ACCGGGGTCTACACTTATGTAGACCGGGGTCTACACTTACCTCATCACATGTTCACTGGTTCCATCCACCAGTGTAGAAGGGAAGGTCTGCAGTCTACCTTCTTCTCCTTCGTGTGTTTCTGTCTCTGTCTCGGAGGCGGGATTTTCCGTCTCTGTTTCCGTGCTACCTACACCTGGGGGATAGAAAGAGAAAGAGAGAGAGAAAACAAAATTAAAACTAGAACACAGAAGGAATAACAATGGAATATGCTACCTTGTTTATAGATTTATACTGCCAGCATAGGATTGACAAGTCCCTTTACTCTCGCAGTCTAAACAAGGTCCAACGAATCAATTTGTACGAGACAAATTCCTGGTGTTCTCGTGTTCACCCATTTAGGTGCTAATAGGAAGTACTGTGTCTGTTATTAGTCTTAGTGATCACTTAAGTAAGGATATACCAAGGGATTGGCATGATAAAACACAGACTACATCAGACTAAAGCAGCAGTTGTTTCGTTGCTACAAAATAAAAACGGCTACTTATATAAAAAAAAATAAAAATATTAGTGAACCATAATTTTATTCAGA
>NW_007416695.1:0-6254 GCF_000475195.1 Diaphorina citri
AGGAAAATAAAACTCAAATTTAACTAGAAAAAAATTTCAATCACATAGGTATTTGTATTTTCTTCTTTTAGACATGTTAGTTAAATATGTAAAATAAACAACTAAGAACAAATAATAGGAAAAGAAAGGGGAATAGACCAAACAAAAACTACAAGCTTCAAATGCACACCTGTTTGTCAAACCTTCTTAAATAATTCGGACCTCGTCATTACTTAAAGTACACTCGCTTGATGTTTGCAAAAAGGTGACCTGTGCCTTATTTCACGAACGACCGAGCATTCCATACTTCTCAGTTTATACTCCCAGCAAGAGAAAAACATTGTGCCGTTTGTCAATATTTTCTGTAGGTATCGTAAACAGTGAGTAGTGCGGAGTCGTTCTTGGAACATGCCACAGTACCAACATTTCCGATTTTACCCAGGATATTCTAAAGAAGAATTTAAACGTTGAATACACCGCGACCGACATGCATAAAACATAGTTAAAGCCCCTAAAAAAACCTTGAATGACCCAAGTCTTAAAGGTGAACAGAGTAAAAGCTAGAGAAGGGAGGTTCCCAATAATATTTTTCTTTTATTGAGTCTTTAAATCACATCAATGAATGGATTAAATTTTGGAAGGTGTCTTAGATCAAAATCCCACAAGCAGGCGATCACCGAGCTATGCTATAGTGAAAACGAATTTCGATTCCCGGAGAATCGAACCCGGAAACGTAGAATGTAATCCCATGGCTTGAATCTGATGGATTTTCCGAAATCCGTTAGCCAACATAGGTGACCTTCTTCGATAGGCAATCAAAGAACATAAGCAGCCTGGCTTTTCCTTTTACGTACCTTAATGATCATTAGTAATGTCATTACTAATGATGGAATTCCGGATTTTATGATTTTTCATCATCATTACTTGGAAATAATGACATTACTAATGATTAAGTAAGGTACCTATTATTTTGTCATTCCAATGTTTTCAAAAGGTCCATTCTGCAAAAACACCTCTAACACGGCCACGAGAAGAAAGATAGAATAGTTCCTTCCTTATACATATTGCTTTCTCTTTTTTTAACCCGATTACATTCCTTTCCTTCCTATAGGATAAGGAAATAAAAATGGCGAATGTGTATCTACTACATATGTATATTCTGGAGGGTTATGCAATGTTGTTCCTTCATCTGTACAAAACTTGTCTCTCAAGTGACGAACCTGAAACACACCAAGAGTAATTAATAGAGGGAACTGTAACTGCTAAGGTCCTATCGTCCCGAAATCGGAGAGAGAAGAAAGACGGGATAGAAAGCCAGCCGTTCCGAGAACGAACATTATCCCTTCAGGATAAAATCCGACCCCGGGCGGAAATCGAACCCGCGGCCTAGCGCTTACAAAGCAGACTCGCTACCAACCAAGCTAACTAGGCTGGCAAGTCTTCGTCACGATAAACCCCAGAAACGAAAATAAGTATGGACTCCTCAAATGTATTCTACAAGGAGAGATAGACGGGAAAAAGAGTGTTGGAAGAAGAATATCCTGGCTGAAAAATCTAAGAATCCGGTTCGACACGTCAACAACAGGACTCTTCAAAGCTGCAGCCAACAAACCCATGATTGCCAGAAAGGTTGCCAACATTCGTTAACGGATAGGCACTAAAACTAGAGGAAGAAGAAACCATTTAAACTCACTTCTCAGTTCAAGCTGCAGTTCCCTCGGCCAGCTGCGAGATGATCTTCTCCCTCTTCTTCTTCGACTCTATCAGACATTGTCTCTCCAGATCCGTGAGGTTCTTCAGAATCTTGGTAACCACTCCGGTTCCACTGGTGAATCCTCCCTCTCGCAGTGTAAACCTCTGCCCTTGCTCGAGAGCCATGGGCTTGTATAACCTGA
This sequence comes from Diaphorina citri, assembly GCF_000475195.1. NCBI lineage: Eukaryota > Metazoa > Arthropoda > Insecta > Hemiptera > Psyllidae > Diaphorina > Diaphorina citri. The sequence goes on from NW_007416695.1 coordinate 1,875, forward strand.
ACGTACACCTGAAACAAAAAAAAAAATACTTTAATCTTGGATTTCACTTTTTTTTTCATCTCCTAGAAGCCCTGTTATGAGAACAGCCTCTGGTGCCGCTTGTAAATCCTTCCCGCTGCGTGAACCTCTGCCCTTGCTCGAGAGCCGTGGGCTTGTATAACCTGAACGTACATCTGAAGAGAAGAAAATGAAACTTTCTGTTAAGCTTACATACTGTTAAGTTATATTTGATTTGTATAGGCTTTAAAAAAGGTGTTTCACGGGCGTTTTTATTTCGTAGCAATAAAACAACTCCTACATTAGACGCATCTGGTCAGTGTCGTTGCATGCCCATCCCGTAGTATGGGATGCCCTTAACGGGGCTGTTATGCTAACAGGCTATTGAGGACTAAAAGGAAGGTTGGTCAAACTCACCCTAAGTAATAGGCGTTGTTCACAAAAAGTGAATTCTCCTCTTCTCCCGTGTACAGACGGGGTCGGCGTTTTTCGTCAGCCACTTAATCAGCCCCAGGGTGATTACTTTTGGGCTGACATTTGGTTGTGACTAAAATTTTATGAGTGGATGTCCTTCGCATTCAACCTTTGCTATTTCTTTATCGAGGGAAATTCAGGCTGGTATATGGTATCCGTTTTCTTCCGTCATTTGTAGTTTTCCCTCTACAACTACCTGAAAACGGCTACTTTCTCTGTGGCGTATATCTCTAGTCCTCCTTCTCGCAGCGTAAACCTCTGCCCTTGCTCGAGAGCCATGGCACGGTCAAACTTTGACTTGGCGGGGCGGGGCGGCGCCGCGCTCCTTAATAATTCCTCGGTCCCTCATCGCTCGCTTAAGACATATCCGCCGGCTAGAATCCTACCACGATACGGAGTCTAGCTACCCTTGTAAAATGGGACCGGTTCCGCTCCTAACCTCCGCTTCACACCACAATAGTTGATTCATACGTGCTCAGGTGTAAAACCTCTCTCGATGCGATGTGTCATCTCTTTTTTCATGCCGTGACCTCTTACTTCCCAACGCTTATAGACACTTTTGTTGTCATAAGATTGAAGTAGAGAGGTCAAAAAAGATTATGACGCAACTGTTACCGTATTGAGGAAATCTTTTCACTTTCTGCGGAGACGCCCTCATTGTTTCCCTACCCTCAGGTTAAAGTTTTTTTCACTCCCAACTATCGCACCGAGTCATATCCATGCAGAGGGGGGTTTCTGACTAGCTAAAAACTTCAAGTCTTTTTACGCCTTTTGTACTCGCATGTCTCGATTCTTGCTAAACTTTTATCCGTGATGTGTGCCTCTCTCTTTCTACTTACCAGCGTCCTCAGTAGTCGTTCCTTTCCGTACTCTCAGCTCTCTCTAGGGTCAAAGGTGACCACCTAAAGTTCGAAAGAGACACACAAAATGTGAACAGCCAAGATCTAAGTCAACCAGTAAATCACCCGCACGGTTTTTCAGTCAAGATGCCGATGCTGCAAACACCGTTATATAATTTTATTAAATTATAATAAGTTACGAATTCCATCCCTTTTGAGTGTATGGATGAAACAAAAAGTAAAAAATATTCAAATTGTCGTTTTTCTACTTAGGTCAAAGTTGGGTGAACACTGAAGAGTAGCAAATAACTACAAAAAGACAAACTGGAAACTTATGTTAAAATTAATAATTTAAAAGGGGGTGTTCACGACACACAAAGTTAAGTGGTATCCTATACCTACGAGTTGTTATTAAAAGGTGGCTAATCGCTTTTTTTTTTTTAATTTTAGGGTTTCCAAGTCGTAAATATTATCGCAAGTTTCAAATTTTGCGCCTAAAAAAGGTTTAGTGCTTTTCCCACCTAGGTTAGAAAAAGAGAGCACCCCGGAAGTTTACAAAAAAAATTTTAATCTCCAAATCTTTAGGCCCGTTTTGCCTTAACACAATGTGGTAGGAAAAAATATAAAACAAAATTCTCAAATAATCTGCCCCTTGTCTTTGTTACCTATAGAATGCACAGGGATTTTAGTCTTCTTTCTTCCTGCGTCCGTTCCCTTTTTCGGTCCCGACAGGGTGTCTATTTGAGAATTAACAAATCGCAATTTCAGAGACGGGGCCCCGCCCCTCATTTTGGGTGCATAGCTTACATCCGACCTACGATGGGAGAATTCGTCAGATTCCGATTGAATCCGACCGATCTTTCAAAAATAAAAAATAAAAATCCGTACAAGGTTATCGATTGATAGATCCGACTGTTTGAAGGTTTGATTGATACATCCCGACTGTTTGAAGGTCTTGATTGATACATCCGACTGCTTTGAAGGTTTGATTGCCATGAACCGTCTTTGGCAAGAAAAATTTCATAGATTAACTAAATACAGAAAGAGTGAGCAAAAGGTCATAATATACGGTCTACTACGACCTTGCTACACCGCACTCGAACATCCTTTCCTCCTACTCCCTGCCGATGAGTGGCTCTTACCCCGACCTTTCCCCTACTCCAAGGCTCAAACACTTCCTAAGCGGGACACACGGCGACTCTCCTTTCCTCGCGACCTTTAACAATTTGAAAGCCTATTAATTCAAAGTCGAAAAGTCTTGGGGGATAAACGCACTGGAAAAAATCAACAGTACACTATACTGAAGGACCAATCCACAACAAATTTCAAACTTTCTGTCAAACTATTTTAACATCTTGATTTTTAAACTTGAGAAAAAAATGTAAACTAAAGCTCAAATGGATGGATAATTCAACTTAACGACCACAGGCTGACACTCCAGACGAAATGAAAAACATGGGGTTCCACATTTGACGAGCGGTTAGGAACTCTTCCACACCAGGTGTTTTATCAACTGTTCGGCAGCTAGCCTGGTAGATAACTACTTTATAGATAACACTAAACTACCACTAGCTGTAGCTGAAGTACCAGCAAGTCACTGTGGAAATCACTGTTTTAATTATGAAGTTTTCACTCGATACATAAGTAAAGAGGAGTCCTGAGTTTGGTACGTACCTCGTGGCTTGGTCTATCTATGCATGTAGGAGCTCGGACAGGCTTCTGGACCTGGTTTGGCAAGAATAGACGGCGCAACTCGTATGGATAAGCTAAAGGCCCGCTCCGTGTTAAACAACGTGCCCTGCTAACCTACTCCCCTAACAGTTCTTCCCTCGCCTCACGCCTCACAGTGGCACGATACCCTCTGTCAAGTTCTGATGGCAATGCCCACTCACAATCGGTTTACAATAATTACACTAATCCTTTAATCTTATCAGCAATTTCGGGCAAGTGTGGACAGCAAGCCTTTTTTAGCACAGCACGGATTCACCCCTTGTGAGGAGTAAATTAAATGTAAAGGATGTTCCTGTAAAATACAGCAAGCCCTTTTTGGCACAGAGCACATCACCCTTATCAGGACTTAAAATTTTCATGTGTGGATGACCTATAAGTCTTTCTTAACCCACTTGAGTTGCTGTTTACCCTTGGTCCGAGAAGTTTGCTAATGTAGAGTTAGGTCGAACAGTCAAACGATCGCGGCAGAACGGAACAATTCGCGAATCCGGCGCCCCAAGCTAAGGGCGGGCCCGGCCCTAAGATATGACTTGTCAATTATAAGCGAGGGCTTTTGCCGACCGAAAGAGGATAGGACAGAAGAGAAGAGAGAAGCTCAAAGCCCTGGAAGGAAACAATGTAGGAGGGATAAGATTGGAGAAAATTTTATATAGAGATAAACAACACGTTCCCATAACTTTACAAGGTGTTTTAAGACCTTACTCCGGGTCCGTCCTCTAGTCAATCCGCGAGACCAGTTCCTTAACTTCGCTCTTACTTCATTTTGGCTCCAGAGTAATACCGAGTTTGGTCGCCATTCTTTAAACCGGACATGGTAGGGCGATCGGATCAATCGAACCAACCATCGAGCAGACGGAACATTTCGCGATCCGGCGCATAAGCTAAGGGTGGTAGCTGTTTTTTTAACATGAAAAAAATATCGATTATAAAAATGCTCAATGAAGGACCACAAGAGCACAACTAGGTCGTGCATTTACCCTTCATAACACACAAAAAAATAATACCATTAGATACCAACTTTAAATACGAAGATCCGTGCCCAGTTTTACGTGCTAGTGCAACTTCGGGTCTAGATAGACGAATGGTTTTCTCCTTCCTCGAGCATGATCCGGCATATATGTGGTACCCAGAGTCCGGGTACACATGAGCTTTTGCACCCTACATCGGCGAGCGTAGTAGCTGTACCCCGCCCTTTCTGTACAAGTACGGGCCGCTTCTGCCCTTTCATTCAGCTTGAACAATAAAATAAACGGGGTCAGATCAATCGAACCTCCCATACCGAGCCCCTGCAATTTGTCCCTCATCTGGTTGAATCAGACTGAACCCCCTGAAATTTGTC
>NW_007416695.1:9430-10535 GCF_000475195.1 Diaphorina citri
TGGTAACTTTTAAGTGGCAGGCTGTAAATAGATGATTATGTACTGAATTTCCTGTGAATGTTTCGGCTTATCAATCATTCCTGTTCTTAGAGAAAACTGGTCATACTTGGATTCTTCACTTTCTCTGCTGGAGAAAGAGTGCATATTGATTCTTACCAGGAGGCCACTGTGCATGTTTTTTTTTTTTTTTTTTTTAAGCACAGTGGCATGGTCCCTTCTTCCAAGGGTGCATTGATAAGTAGATTTCATAACTTATAATCAAATCGAATAAAATTTCCTGTATTTATGTTTCTGATCAAGTTTTTTTTTTTTGACAAAGTTTTTTTTTTTTTTTTTTTTTTTTTTTTTTTTGTTCCTGTCAACCGAATGGTCAATTTAACAAAGATGAAATTCAGCATCTATTGAGGATATGGAGCCAAGCACATCAGAGAGGAAATAAACCTCAAATTTAACTAGAAAAAAATTCAATCACATATTTGTATTTTCTTCTATTTAGACATGTTTGTTAAATATATAAAATAAACAACTAAGAACAAATAATAGGAAAAGAAAGAGGAAAATGGACTAATAAAAACTACAAGCTTCAAATGCACACCTTTTGTTAAACCTTCCTAAATAGTTCGGACTTCGTCATTACTTAAAGTACACTCGCTTGATGTTTGCAAAAAGATGACCTGGGCCTTATTTCACGAACGACCGAGCATTCCATACTTCTCAGTTTTCACTCCCAGCAAGAGAAAAACATCGTGCCGTTTGTCAATATTTTCTATGGGTATCATAAAAAGTGAGTAGTGCGGAGTCGTTCTTGGAACATGCCACAGTACCAACATCTCCGATTTTACCCAGGATATTCTAAAGAAGAATTTAAACGTTGAATACACCGCGACCGACATGCATAAAACATAGTTAAAGCCCCTAATGGAGTCGTTCTTGGAACATGCCACAGTACCAACATCTCCGATTTTACCCAGGATATGCTAAAGAAGAATTTAAACGTTGAATACACTGCGACCGACATGCATAAAACATATGCTCCTGGACAAAATTAGCGCACACCTTAAACTTTTCAGGTTTACTTGACCCCTGGTGACCGAGGGTTAATATT
>NW_007416696.1:0-569 GCF_000475195.1 Diaphorina citri
AGAAAGATCTTGAATGTCTTGCTGAGGAATATTGACCCCATTATAAAAGCAATTAGTTGGTACTAAATTCTCAACATATGTACTTACCTTGCACCTAATACCTACATATACATAATATATACAACCTACAGGGGATGATGATAATAATAATAATAGTACCTGCTTATTTATACTGCTCGCATAGGACTGAAAAGTCCCTTTACTCCAGCAGTAGGCTACTACTATTATTGTGGTCAAATTCTCAAATTATATTGAGGATAAAATTCCATACCTCGGCTGGGATTGAACCCACGCCCTCCTGTTTACCAGGCGAGCGCCTTAACCACTACATCACCGAGGCATGTAATGTAATGCTCGATCTTAGCGCAGAGAGTTTTCAGTTAAAACCACCGAGGCAGGCTATGGGATAAGGGGAACAGAAGGGAAAATCCTAGACTATGTACTCGTAAATTTGAATTAGTGCAGCTTAGGGGGTACAATGGTACATTGTGTTAAGTTTTGCAGATAAGTTCTAAGCTAGCTTTGAACCAACTCCTGAGTGTATTGTTTTGTACCAACTCCTGAGTGTA
>NW_007416697.1:0-569 GCF_000475195.1 Diaphorina citri
TACATAGGAAGCAGTAGGCAGCGGTCGCACAGCTTGGTCGCGCGACCCGGCAGCTAGGATCGGAACGCCACCTTTAGATTTCACTCCCTCTTGGCGATGGCGGCTCGTAAAACCATACTGTCTAGGGCCCGTCGCAAATTGCAAAATAAGAGAGATAAGTGACTGAGAGCCTTTGAGTCCAGCAGTTAGACACCTTCAGTCTTCCAACAGTAACATTGGCTTATTACCCGGTTCCTAATCAGTTCCAATAAATCAATACCTCCACCATATCAGACCAGAGTACTAGACCTACCATGTCCACGTACTAATGATATCAGAGCGTGTCCATATAACTACTAGTGTCCATATTACTGATATCATGGTACATAGATAAATACATAGGATTTGACCACACCTAAGCTGCAAGAACATGGTGATTCCGGGCTTCTGATTGGTAGAGACGAAGGCTATGAGGTAGTCCAAGTGAGTGCTAGTAGATTCTATATAGGCAGATACCTATATTTATTTTATTATACCTATATTAAATTTATTTATATGATTTTTTATGTACGTATGAAGTATATGAACGT
>NW_007416698.1:0-569 GCF_000475195.1 Diaphorina citri
CAAGGTGAGTCTGCACTACATTCAACCGAAGTGGTTCGACTTCAAATGAACTAGAACCCAAGAAGAAGGATAAGAAGAAGAAGAGGAGGAGGAGGTGGAAAAAGGACGTTTCAGGCGATGCGATGTCGATCGACCTTGGTTTATTCACAAATTATGTTGAGAAGTTAAAAGTAAAACCCATATAAACGTCCAGTTTCCAGTTTTACCATATGGTACCAGAAAAAATGGTTTCAGACTTTGATTTTTGAGCCAACAGTTTTAGACATGAAGACCACCCTGTATTAGTTAACTCACAGACACGGATTAGGCATCTGAATCAATACCGCCGCTAAAATGCCAAGTCTTCCCGCAAAAACCCAACTTTTCCCTCCTCGTTATTCTCCTCCCAATCCTCCTCTTCCTTATCCTCCTCCTCTTCCTTCTAATATTCCTTCTTCTCCTCCTCCTCCTCCTCCTCCTCCTTCTCCTCTTCCTTCTAATATTCCTTCTCCTAATCCTCCTCTCACTCCTCTTCTCCTTCTCCTATTCCTCCTTCTTCTTCCTCCCCCTCTCCCTCCTCCTCCTCTTAG
>NW_007416699.1:0-568 GCF_000475195.1 Diaphorina citri
CCACAATAATAGTAGTAGCCTACTGCTGGAGTAAAGGGACTTTTCAGTCCTATGCGAGCAGTATAAATAAGCACTATCTCTCAACGAGTGATTGCTGGTTAGGGGACCTTGAAAAGGATTTTAATTTTGGGACTTATCACCCGTTTATAAGGAGGTGTTCGGTTATTCCACCATTTTGAGCCTGATTTATTTCTTTTAAATCTTTTTATTATTATTTAAAATAAGAGATTCAATACATGTACCTACTCAGATATCTACAAGACATTACAAAGGGCGACTTTGTTGGCTAGGGTAATCTCTATCATTTATTCGCCTCTTCCCAAACATGAAGTTTGAGGAAGCAACCACTACCAGACTATTAGGCAGAAGAAATTGAAAATGCTCCCTCCTCGACCTTGTGTATAGTTTTTTTTTATCATTATTTTCTTCTTCTTCTTCTTCTTCTTCTTTTTCTTCTCCTAGCTCCTTCTAAATCTTCTTTCCTATTTTATTCTCCTTCTTCTTCTTCTTCTTCTTCTTCTTCTTCTTCTTCTTCTTCTTCTTCTTCTTCTTCTTCTTCTTCTCCTCC
>NW_007416700.1:0-568 GCF_000475195.1 Diaphorina citri
ATTGGGATATCGGGATGGCACAGGTTTACCAACATTAGAGCGAAGGCCTAAAGGTGTGTCCACACATGGTCGACCGGCCATCGAGCGATGTCGACTGAATAGTCCACACTGCTTCGACGACATAGATTTTCCTCGTCGATCGACTTCCATTAATATCGATCGACGGCCGGTCGACTATGTTTGGACACACCTTTATCGTCTCGAAATCTAAGAGAGGAGGAAGACAGGATAGGAGAAAGCCAGCCGTTCCGAGAAAGAAAATTATCTCTTTAGGACAAAGTTCGCCCCGGGCGGGAATCAAACCCGCGTCCTAGCGCTCACAAGGTAAGTGTTTGATACGAGTTTGAGGTCACTGTATAACTGCTAAGTCGCTAAGGTCTTCAGGGACGGGGTTTTACCCTCAATTCGGTGACGTGCTACGCGCCTCCTCAAATTAACCTCACCCAGCCCGAGTGGGGCCAAGAAAAGCGGTACGGCGCGGTTACCAAGATGGTCACCTATCTGGATCCTAACCACGAGCGACGTTGCTTAACTCAGTAATCATTGGGAACTGTTGCCATATTTACTA
>NW_007416701.1:0-568 GCF_000475195.1 Diaphorina citri
TCCCTTCCCAATGTCAAAATATCCCACCAAAAGTCCCTCGATACCTACAGGAATATCTGTCCATCTCTCTCTCTACCTATCTGTTCAGCTATATCTGTCTTTCTTTCTCGTTTTCTCCCTTTTTCCCTCCTGACACTGTCCGAATTATTACCTTTTACACTCTTTCTCTCTCTCTCTCTCTCTCTCTCTCTCTCTCTCTCCTGATGTTAAAATCTACCTCAATATCTCCTCTCTCTCTTTCTCTCTCCCTCCTTTTTCCCTCCGAATGTTAAAACGTACCTCAAATGTCTAAAATATCCCTCTGAAATTCCCACCCCTACTCTTGTTCCCACGTTGTCTAGTCGGGGAATTTCATAGCTTGTGTGTTTTTTTCCCGTTATTATTACCTCGTTATTCCTTTGTCGCTTGTCACCATTATTACTTTCCTTACCCTATAGGAAATGAAGTAATATGTACCTATTACTGTTCATAACTGATGGAACGAAGTGAAGCTAAGGTTTGTTCTTGGAACGGAGGGCCGGTTTGTCTTCGTTCTCTCTTCGCTTTCGGAACGATAAGACTTCAGCAG
>NW_007416702.1:0-568 GCF_000475195.1 Diaphorina citri
GTTGCGATCCGGATCGTACGGATATTGTGACGATCCGTAGTTTAATGAGTAAAGTATTCACTCGTATCCATCTCTACTCTACGGTACCTACATAAAATCTTACATATTATTTGTTGCATTTTATTTAACACCCAACCGTAAACCGAAATTCAGAGAGTGGGGGTAAAAATCTCGTAGTGGGGATAATCAGCTGATTCAAAAAATCAGCTGTTTGCAACCGAGAAAAAAATTGCGACTCTATCGTAAACCGAATTCAAAACCCAGGATTCAAACCCAGCACCTCCGGGTTGAGAGTCAGTGCTCTTAACAACTCGGTCACAGATTTAGAGGTCATTAACCCTTTTTGGAGACCAAGGACCAAGTTGTCCCTCCTCATTTCTACCCAATTCCATATGTCCCTTTCTTCAGTTCTGAGAGGGATAAGTTAGCCATTTTGAGCCCCCACCTCCTTTGACGTACGTCACTAACAGAAACAAAACTCACAATTTGGGAAAACAGTAACAGACTCTCCTTGTTATCTTACGGGCACAGAGGACGGGATAGGATGGGTGACATAAATATGACAGGG
>NW_007416703.1:0-568 GCF_000475195.1 Diaphorina citri
TGGTTTTTGTGTGATGTGAGCTCGCCAAAGTAGAGATTTTGCTCTATAGCAAAATATTCTGTATTCTCACTTCATAAACCCCTGTCTACAAGTCAACAAATAAAAATCTCTTTTCAAAATAGAACTATATTGCCAAGTCTGACCTGCCAAGTAAAACTTCATTTCCATCAACTTCCTGATGTCATGCAACGTGCTCGACAAAACTTTGACCTCAATGGGGTTTAAACATTTTGTTAGAGTAGGACAAACAGACCGACCATTTAATTTTCTGAACTTGACATTCTCTCTGATGGATTGACGACCTTTTTTTTGTCAACTTTAAGAATTGTAGGGAGTAGGGACAATAGGGATATTCACTTTAAGCATGTTACTATAGGGCTAATAGCTATTCGATGATAATATTCCTTTACCATTTCGCTGTGAAATTCAAATGGGCTCATCATTCGTAAAATATTAATCAGACTTCCAGATATCAAGCACGTATAACGTTTCTTAACCTTAGTGATCCTATAGCTTCTATGCTGTATTAACCTATCTCCCCATTTCCAGGAATTCTCAATTGTACAAG
>NW_007416704.1:0-568 GCF_000475195.1 Diaphorina citri
GCACTAAAATCTGACCATCGAAAATTTGACCCGATTACATTACTTTCCTTCCTATAGGATAAGGAAAGTAAAAAGAGACAACCCCAGAAAAATGGTAGGTTTAGTAGGAAGATTATGAGATATACTTAATAATGTTGAAATGAGATGAGAAATACCTAATAGGTAAATGTTGATAAAATAATTATGATTATGTATTCTGGTGCTTTATAAACCCATTTTCTTTTTTCTTCTCCTCCAGGAATATGAACAAACACCCTAACAAACCCAAGTAATCATCGGAAAATTGTCACCAACCAAAATTACAAGCGAAAGTCTACCTGCGTATAACCAGATGGTTCTCCTGCAAATTGGCATTTCTAACTGTCGTGAGTGAGTATTGAGTTAAGCATGGGATTTCAACTCTTCTGCTTTTTTTTTTCTTCTTCTTCTTCTTCTTCTCCTTCTTTTTCTTCCTCTTCTCCTCTTGGGAAATCCTCATTTTCACTCATTCAAGAAAAGTGAAATCGACATCTCCACTAATCAACTCATTCTCTAGTTTGGAAAATTGGCGTCTCCACAGATTCCATCT
>NW_007416705.1:0-568 GCF_000475195.1 Diaphorina citri
CCTCCTTCCCTTTCAAATGCCCAGCATGTTAAATTGGAAGTGGGAGCTACCTACACCTACGCTACAGTACAGAATAGGTACCTACCTATCTCATCAAATTAGTCAGGCCTTAGAACAGGCAGGTAGTTAAAATACCAACCTAGGTACTTAGTCAACGAATGAGATGGAGGGAAAAGATCATCAACTAGGTCGGTACCTACCTACCTTTATTGAGAAAAGTAACTTTGGCATCTCCACTACCTTCCCGTTTTGCAGCGAAGTAGGTAATACTGACATCTCCACTAATTTTTTCCATGTTGTGTATTGCATACGCAAATAATTTCACGGCGTTCACACAAATTGTAAACCGTTCTGGCATTGTTATCCTTGTATGCATTCTGATATTTCTGATTTCTCACGAAGAAAAAGATGAGAACTTTTAGGTCCCCAAGTAGCTGTTGATTCTGTTGAATGAGTTAACCTCTCACATACCTACGTCTACGAACCTCAAAAAAAAAAAAGTAAAAATAAGCTCAACATCTGGGTGAGACAAAATCTGGGTAGGTTGCCAAGAAAATTTCCCTTGATC
>NW_007416706.1:0-568 GCF_000475195.1 Diaphorina citri
AGTTCTCAGTCGGGAAAGAAACAAAAAGTCGTACGTAGCCACACACGTGTAAACGCGCCCTTATCTCAGCTGATGGCACTTTACCCGCGAAATATTTGAATTTTTGAAAAAACTTTTTTTCGAAATTTCGCCGGTTTTGGCTTTTGGTGATCTAAGTGAAAGTTGAGTTTTTGAACTTTTTATAGCATACTAAGCATACCTACCTAACTGTTCTGGGAAAAGGAAAAGTTGTGACTATTACTTATCATTCTACCTCCCAATATATGTACAGTCCAGGATCAGAATCACAAGTTCACTCGAGCAAAGAAAAATGGGAGATAATAATGAACTGTAAGATTAGAACTAGTCATTACCTATCTTTATAAACTTTATTTCATTATCTTTATTCCAATGTAGATTAGCTTTAAGTAGGTACTTTCGACACAAGACATTCTTTTTGAAAAACAAGGTCCAGTAAATATCTGTGCACTGCCACATGCAAAATGAGGTATTGTTTTAGCTCCTGTACGTCTATCAGACAAAGATTTGTTCTTAATTTTAATAGATTATGCCAAAGTGACATAGCCTG
>NW_007416707.1:0-568 GCF_000475195.1 Diaphorina citri
TCACGAGGGGAAAAAATGGAGTCTGAAAAAAAAAAAAAAAAAAAAATGCTATGTAAAAATCAGTTCCAAAATAAAAGACGAAAACATTAATCGAGGGGAGGGGATAATTATGTCCAGAGCTTACTTAAAAAAGCCTGGGATTCGAACCTGCGACCTCTCTGACCGTATAGTTATGTCCAAAGGGCTATCTAATCAAATATTTAGGTATGTATTACTATTTTAGAAAGCGTTTGATCTTCATTAGATAGAAAGTAGAGTGCATGGAAAATGGATAGACTGAACTTTGTGCAAACTTCCAGCACGCGTATAAAATGATGAATCTAGGGCAAAAGAAGAAGAAGAAGAAGGAGAACAAAGATGAAAATGAGTAATTATACTGGGTTGTATACCAATAAAACATTGTAATAATAAATGTTGAGGTATTTTAGGGATACCTAAAATAGGATACCTAATATGGGATACCTAATAGGATACTACATCAAAACCATCCACATTGTTAAATAAAGCTCCAATATACTTGAGTCAATTTGCTATAGAATTTTTGATTGAATAACCCAGTTTTCGAGGT
>NW_007416708.1:0-568 GCF_000475195.1 Diaphorina citri
GATGGAGTTGGATGAGTTGATAAACACCAGGATTAGAAAACACACGATGTGCGACAGCCAGAAACCCACCACCTTGTGCTTGGGGTTTTCTGAGGGAAAGCAAATTCGTAGGCATTAGAAAAACAATAAAGAAAAGACTTTGGGTTTTCTGAGGGAAAGCAATTTCGTAAGCATTAGAAAATGAAGAAGAACGAAAAGGCTTGTGTTTTGGGTTCTCTGAGGGAAAGCAAGATCGTAAGGATTAGAAAAAGTAGAAGAACGAAAAGAATTGGGCCACAATCAGATTGTAAACTCAGTTCAAGTTTAACTCACGGATTAGGCCATCTGATTTTATTGAAATTTTGAAGTCAACCAATTAGATTGCTTAAAGAGTTACACTTAAACCGAGTTCAAACTGACTTGTGGCCCCGGCTAAATAGTTGATCTCATCATGCATATTTTGGCCGTCTTATGGTTCATATTTCATGCATATTTTGGCCTTTCGTTTGTGCATAGTTGCATATAATCTGTCTGTAGATTTTTGGTCATTTTATGGTTCATATTTCATGCATATTTTGGCCTTTTTGTG
>NW_007416709.1:0-568 GCF_000475195.1 Diaphorina citri
ATCTTACCGTTGATTATGCAGAGCAACTGAAACATGCAATAATTTAATAAAATATGTGCCAGCCTTGTTCGTTTGGTTGATAGCGCGTCTGTCTTGTAAGCGCTAGGTCGCGGGTTCGATTCCCGCCCGGGGCGTATTTTATCCTGAAGGGATTATGTTCGTTCTTGGAAAGGCTGCCTTTCTATTATTCTGTTTTTCTTCTCTCTCCGATTTCGGGACGATAAGACCTTGGCAGTTACAATTCCCTCTATCAAACATGCAATAATTTAATCGAATATGTATGAAAAACCAGCCCCAAACTTAGATGCAGAAAGTTAGACTCGTAACCCGGGGGCTGAGGTTTGAGTCCCAGTAGTTGCATACATAGTAGCATCATTTTGAAGGAGAAGATTCTTTTTTTTTCTGAAAGACACTATGAACAGCGGGTTGTTTGCACCAATAAACCTAGGATTTGGATAAAATACATGAGCCACTTCAAAGTAATAACAATAAAATATTTAGTTGTATTTTTTTTTTTTTTTTTTCTCTCTTTCTTTTACCAAACCCTTTGGTTGGGGTACCAAGTAGG
>NW_007416710.1:0-568 GCF_000475195.1 Diaphorina citri
ATAATAATAATAATAGACTCTTGAGTGGAAGGTAACCACTAGGTGAGGTTAACGCCGGAGGCGTTCTCTACCACCTAAACCTTAGAGCTCCATTATTATGTGGTCACACTCTCAAATAAATGAGGATAAAATTCCATGCCTCGGCTGGGATCGAACCCACGCCCTCCTGTTTACCAGGCGAGCGTCTTGACCACCACGCCTTAACTGTGTCCCATATGAATAACTTCTTGTCCCATCTTCTTTTTCAGCTCTCTTCCATTCTGCTCGGCATTCACGACCCGTTCATCCCGTTTGAGAATTTGGGATGCGCCCTCTTCTTCGGGGGCATATGGGACTCTTTGTCCCGTATGTTCGGACGGGGAGGGGTCAAGGAAAACGCAAGCGATGCGAAGAAGAAGGATTGAGACCCGCCGGACTCGAAGGGGCTAAGATTAGAGAGAAACTGAACTGTTGAACGAAAAGGGTTAGGATTAGAGAAAAAATGGAAGGCTTATATCAGGCTTGTCCAACCTGCGGCCCGCGAGCTCATTTTTGCGGCCCGCGAAGGCCCGCCTAAAAAAAAAAAAAA
>NW_007416711.1:0-568 GCF_000475195.1 Diaphorina citri
AGGGTATATTATGTATTTAGGGTATGTATTTCATATTTATGTAGGCTATGCGGAATAATATGTTGACATTTTGAAATTAACAATGAAAAACAGCTCTCTATAATTTTGATGCCAAGCTGCTATTAGTATTAGCATTTAGCTGGTGATACATTTAATTTTTAGCTGAATTCCCAATAGGTGCCAGCTTAAGTTCTCTTTTTGAAGTGTCAACATTTTGGGTGGATTTGTTTTTTGCTGATTTTTCTCATCCTCATGCTTCCTTTCTCTCTGCTCCTTTTTCTTTGTCTTCTTTTTGCCTTATTCTTGTTTACCTTCTTCTTCTACTTCTTATTCTTCTCCTCCTCCTTCTTCTCCTCCTCCTTCTTGTCATCCTCCTTTTTTTCTCCTCATCCTTTTCCTCCTCCACCTCCTCCTTCTCTTCATTCCTCTCTGTCTTCTTTTTGCCTTATTATTCTTTACCCCCTTCTACTTCTTCTGCTCCTCCTTCTCCTCATTTTTTCTCTTTTTCTCCTCCTGCTCTTTCTTCTTGTTGTTTTCATTTTTTTTTTTTTTTTTTTTTTTTTTTTTT
>NW_007416712.1:0-568 GCF_000475195.1 Diaphorina citri
TTAGCATTTATCCACTATTACTAATCTTGAAGCATTGAAGCAAGCATCAGAATAGGAATAAGGAGTTTTAGCATTTATTTACTATTACTAATCTTGAAGCATTGAAGCAAGCATCAGAATAGGAATAAAGAGTTTTAGCATTTATCCACTATTACTAATCTTGAAGCATTGAAGCAAGCATCAGAATAGGAATAAGGAGTTTTAGCATTTATCCACTATTACTAATCTTGAAGCATTGAAGCAAGCACCAGAATAGGAATAAGGAGTTTTAGCACATCCACTAAAACCATCATCTTTGAAACAGGAATCATAAAAACGAAAAACTCGCATCATTTATTTATTTATGTTTGTTCTCCTTTATTTTATGACGTGTTTATCCGCCTATTAAGGTAAGAACCACTTTCTTTTCATCTAGTACGTATCTAGCTGTTTTTGTTATTATAACAATAATAATAATACTTATCTGGTCTGTTTTTATTTACTTTCTTTTATCTTCTCTTTCCCCTTCTAGTCAATCTTCTTCTCTTCTCTTCCTCTTTCCTCCTAACATCCAAAAGAAGTCGAAAAG
>NW_007416713.1:0-568 GCF_000475195.1 Diaphorina citri
GTTCAGAATAAAATCCACCCCCGGCGGGAATCGAACAAGCGCCCTAGCGCTTATAAGGCTACTAACCAAGCAACTTTTTTTGGAACACTTCTACTACTTAGTTGAATACTAAATTAGAGAAAAAATAGGTCTTTACTTGACTAAAGAAGCAACTATATGTATTAATGGGAGAGAGTCAACATGTTTCAGCATCTCTTTCCGTTTCTCGTTTCCAAAATTCTTATTTGAATGTGCTTTTTCTTCTTGTTGTTGATTTCTTCAGGTAGTGATCTGGGATTGGGCGCGAGGCAAAGCGCTGTATTCTTACTCTAGTGGACACTCATCCAATGTATTTCAATCCAAGTGGCTCCATTTGGCGGGATCCACGGGTTTCGTTGTGAGTTCGGCGCGAGACGGGATGATTCGATTGGCTGATCTTGGACAGGTATGTTGTTGTGTTGTTAACTAATGCCAAGAATTGACCATTGGGCCATTTTCTTGCGCGCATCCGAATATTTTCCTACAATGTCTGTGCTGGCTTCCAAGGCAGGACAAGAAAAGAGGTGAACAGAGTTCATAGGAAGATTTA
>NW_007416714.1:0-568 GCF_000475195.1 Diaphorina citri
TTTAACAAGATACTTTGTTTTATTTTTATACCAACAACATAACAGTCGACAAGCAACTAAGAAAGGATAATTGAAATATATAATTACAAATATCAATCGAACTGATGCGGACACCTTGAAAGTTGTACTTTATATGTACACAATTAATAAACCGATGAGATTGCTTTATCCTGTGAATTTAATATTACGGGAGCGAACATAGAAGAATTAGACATTTTAGATGGGCGTGCCATGCAGAAAAATAAATGAGCCCCTGATGAAGAGCCGTATTCAGGACTTTGTAGAGGGGGGCGCCCTTAAATACTGCTCTACCCTAATGGGCTCCGCTGTTTTATTTTGGACCATCAAAAAAGATGATAAAAGTCTCATCCGTAGTGACTGTGCACATTGCATAGTTCAACAGGCGGTCATAAAAAGCCCTTTTTTTGGAGCTAGGTAACTGTTGAGGTATCATCCCGAGAAAGCAGAGAGAGTCAATTTCAATTTCAATTTCAATTCAATAAAGCATTTATTTTGTACAAATGTACGTTTGCTTATTTTACATGGAAATTACATACAGAATTACAAA
>NW_007416715.1:0-568 GCF_000475195.1 Diaphorina citri
CAACAGGAGTTTGAGTGTTGAGGATTTCGCTATTGGAACCCTTAACAACCGAACCAACAACTTGGTGGAGAGTTGGCATTCTACACTCAACAGGAGTTTGAGTGTTGAGGATTTCGCTATTGGAACCCTTAACAACCAAACCAACAACTTGGTCGAGAGCTTCTATTCCAAACTAAACCGAAGTTTTGACCAGAAGGGACACCCATCCACCTGGAAATGTATCAACAACACCAACAATTTTGCATGGTGAAGGTGCGAGGCAAAGTCACAGATTTGACAAAATCATTACGGTAGATGAATCGGGTGTAACTCGTTGCAATGCGAAATTACAAAATGCAGACATTCCGTTCGACCAGAAATACCCTATTCTTCTACCTCGGGATTCTACCTATACAGACAGTAAAACCAGTTCAGATGGGCCATCAGGCAGATTTTGTTGAAAAATTAAATTTCTGCTTCTGCATTAGGAAACAGTCTTTTCTCAGACAGTGACCCTGTTGGCAGTATTTTTGATATTAGGTGGAAGAAGCGGAATGAAAATTTGGATGATGTCGAGGAACGCGAGGAA
>NW_007416716.1:0-568 GCF_000475195.1 Diaphorina citri
CCGAGATCACAGTATGTGAAAGAGAACGTAGGTAATTTGTATAAGTAGATAATTAATTTATGACAGTCTCTAGATTAGGTTCCATCACCTATGGATTATGTTAACGAGAAGAGACCGTGCTACACTCACGTGCAAAAATATTGACCCAGATTTTTTCCTCTTTCACTATAGGTAGGTTTGGTAGAGGGAATTGGAACAATAGACTCAATAGAGGACTCATCGTCCCGAAATTGAAGAGAGAAGAAAGACAGGATAGGAGAAAGCCAGCCGTTCCGAGAACGAACCTCATCTGTCTAGAATAAAATCCGGCCTGACTAAAGTTCGTTCCGGGTGGGAAATCGAACCCGCGACCTAGCAATTGCAAGGCAGGCGCACTATCACAGTTAGCCTGGTGGATCCAATTCCCGCCTGGGGCGGATTTTATCCTACACACATTAAGGTTTGTGTACAGAACGGCTGGCTTTCTCCTATCCTATCGTCCTTCTCTCTCCACTTTCGGGACGATAAGACCGTAGAAGATGAAGCTTTACAGCTATCCAACCTCTTTGAATAATAAATATACCTAATA
>NW_007416717.1:0-568 GCF_000475195.1 Diaphorina citri
GTAGGGTCATATAGGTACCTATTAGGTAGAGGTAGGGTCATATAGGTACCTATTACGTAGAGGTAGGGTCATATAGGTACCTATTAGGTAGAGGTAGGGTCATATAGGTGCCTATTAGGTAGAGGTAGGGTCATATAGGTGCCTATTAGGTAGAGGTAGGGTCATATAGGTACCTATTACGTAGAGGTAGGGTCATATAGGTGCCTATTAGGTAATTAGGTAGAGGTAGGGTCATATAGGTACCTATTAGGTAGAGGTAGGGTCATATAGGTACCTATTAGGTAGAGGTAGGGTCATGTAGGTACCTGTTAGGTATAGGTAGGGTCATATAGGTACCTATTAGGTAGAGGTAGGGTCATATAGGTGCCTATTAGGTAGAGGTAGGGTCATATAGGTACCTATTAGGTAGAGGTAGGGTCATATAGGTACCTATTAGGTAGAGGTAGGGTCATGTAGGTACCTATTAGGTATAGGTAGGGTCATATAGGTGCCTATTAGGTAGAGGTAGGGTCATATAGGTACCTATTACGTAGAGGTAGGGTCATATAGGTGCCTATTAGGTAATTAG
>NW_007416718.1:0-568 GCF_000475195.1 Diaphorina citri
ACCCTCTGTCCCGGCGGCAATGTTTAAAATTTATTTTATATTTACCTATTTTTGTTTAAAAAAAAAAAAAAAAAAAAAATTTTCCACACGCCAAGAAAGGACGGGAATGGCCTATCTCAACCCGGTACATAAACACACCCTGAGGCTTAGATGTATTATTATTATTATATAACTCTTTATTAGAACTTTACAATATTTACAAAGAGGTACAAGAAACAAAATAACAAACTGATAAATTAACAAAAGAAAAAGAAAATTGAATAAAGAAAGAAAGAAAAATAAAAAAAAATATTGAAAAATTCTAACTCAGGGGCGGGATTAATGCCTAGGGCATTCTCTTCCATCCAAACCATTCTCTTCCATCTGACTACCAAAGATGTAGGGGAGAACAGCCCCAAAAGATGCGTTAAGCTTATTGAAGGAAGTCTTGGTCTTTGAAGAAAAGAAAACAAATATAATTGTAATGACAGAAACGAGAAACTAGTTTTTATTTTTATCACTTTCATTATTGAAACATAAAATAATAAATAACATGTAAAAAACACTAGGTAAATAGGTACCTATATTA
>NW_007416719.1:0-568 GCF_000475195.1 Diaphorina citri
TTATTTATTTTATTATTGTACCTACATTTCTCAAGTGCATGAGCGTTTAATTTCTTATCAGGTCTTGGTATTATTAGACAGGGTTCACATAAAATATGTGGGTTGGGTACTTTTTTCTTCTTGAAATAATAAGGGAGGGGGGAATGAGTGTGTGACCATCCCGTAATAGGTATGTCCCTCATCAGATGGGCGAGAAGAAGAAGTATGTCCCTCATCAGATGGTCGAGAAGAAGCACAATACCCGATTACAATCGTCCGATCGCATCGTCCCGAAATAGAAAAGAAAAGGAAGGCAGGATAGGAGAAAGTCAGTCGTTCCGAGAACGAACCTGATCTGTTTGAGACAAAATTCGCCCCGGAATCAAACCCGTGATCTAGCGCTTGCAAGGTAGGCGCGCTACCTTCCAAGCTGACCACGCTGGTTAGTTAAAACTTGGAACTTGCTTCTTTCGTACCCTGTATCTAGGGACGCACATTTTTAGATGAAAAAGTCTACCGTGACGTCACTGTTATCTATTTCTAACATTGCGATAACCACTGCACCGCTTTTACCGATAAAAGTTTTCCA
>NW_007416720.1:0-568 GCF_000475195.1 Diaphorina citri
CAGTACTGTCGATTCTTTTCTCTCTTCTTTCTTTCCTCCTTTATTCCTCTGACTACTCCCTCCAGCCGTTCGAATTTTATCCCAAAGTATTCGCCCTCTCCTCTTCCCTCCTATTTCTTTCTTCTCTTCACCACCTTTGTTCATTCTTCCCCCCCCTCGCTCCCTTTTCCTCTTCTCTTTCTCCTTCTTCTTCCATACTTCCTTTCTCCTCTCTCCTTTCCTCCACCTTTATTCTCCTCTTTTGCTTTTTCTTCCCTCCTCTCTCCTCCAACACCTTTTATTTTTCTTCCCCCCTTTTTTTTTTGCTGTTTGGCTGCTTTTTCTTCCACATGTTCCTCCTCCTCTCCCTTCTCCTCTTTTATCCTTTCTCATTCCCCTTCCCTCTTATTCCAAATTTTCATTCTCTTCTCTTTCCCAATTTATCTTTCCCCTTCTTCCATCTTTTTCTCTCCTCTACTTTTTCCTCTCCCTCCTCTCTCCTTCCTCTCTTCTTCCCCTTCGCTCTTCTTCCACATTCTCTTCCTTCTTTCCTTTCTCTCCTCCTCCAACACCTTCTGATTCTGGCGAG
>NW_007416721.1:0-568 GCF_000475195.1 Diaphorina citri
GAAAAACCGACTCTAGAGGGAGAATACGAGAAGGGAGGTAACTGATGAGGGGGGAAAGAGAGAGGGAGAGACATCAGATGGAGAGAAAAGAGAGGGAGTAATTCAGGGAGAGAAAACGAAGTGTGACGAAATGAGGGTGGAAAAGAGGGAGAAATTGAGAAAGGGGGTAACGGATGAGGGAAAAGAGGGAGAGAAATTGACAGAGGGAGAAATCTGAGGGAGAGAAAACGAAGTGTGACGAAATGAAGGAAGGAGAAAAGGGGAGAAATTGGCGATGGATTTTAATAGGGAAGGGAAAAAATGGACTGATGTGACGAAACGGAGGGAAATGATTCGTTCTCGGAACGGCTGGCTTTCTTTTATCCTCCTCTCTTCGATTTTGAGACGATCAGACCTCCGTTGTTAGGTACCTACAGGTCCAGGTTCCTCTATCAAATATCTAAAAAAAAAGTCGTAGATACCTGCTGGGGTACAGGTTATGTACTAGTGTACTTTGACAGTTATCTATCGTCTGAGCCATGCTGTCTATTTCCCATGCAAAAACACACGCTTCTTTGATGCGGTTTAT
>NW_007416722.1:0-568 GCF_000475195.1 Diaphorina citri
TTCCTTCTCTCTTCGATTTCGGGACGATAAGACCATAGCAGTTACAGTTCCCTCAGTCAAACCTCTAAAAAAAAAAAAAAAAATGAACTTTCATATTATTGTCTTGACGTGGTTGGAGTAACGGAAGGGCATCCGCAGCCGCACTCCGTAAAAATAAACTCGCCAAAACCAAGTTGGTTCATCCTGACGAAAAAACACCAATGGTGTAGGTAGATAGGTGGACCGACTAAAAACGCCAACATGGGAAAAGGCGAAGTACCTAGATGATGAATATGTTATTTACCTATAGGTATACTTTCATTATTTTATAAAAGTACCTAGATGATGATGATGATGTTATTTACCTATTACTTTCCTTATTTTATAAAATGAGGAGGAAAGTATTGTGATCGACAAATTTTTCGACCTTCGTTTTTTGACGGATGTGGACGTTTTATGGTCCAATTGCCCCAAAAAAAGGGTTTCGGCCAAAGGTCCGGGTGTGTGTGTATTTTATTTTTTGTGATAGTAAGTTAAGTGAGTGATTTTGTTTTATTTTTGTTTTTTATAAATATAAAAATTCCCATTT
>NW_007416723.1:0-568 GCF_000475195.1 Diaphorina citri
CGTCTTAGAAAGAAAGCTCTTGAAAAGAAGCGTAAGTAAGCTCAGTCAACTCGATATCTTAAAGGCCATGGCCTAAAAGACGGACCAGAAAGAAAAAGACTTAAAAACACAATCCCGTTAAAACTTTGGACCTCGGTAAAATATGATCTCTAGGGCGGAAAATAGCTCATCCCTAAGAGGAAATTTATATAAAAGGGAACTCATCCCTAAAGGAAATTTAGCTAAAAGGGCACTCATTCCCTAAGAGGAAATTCAGCTAAAAGGGCACTCATAACGAGAAGAAATGTAGCTAAAAGGACACTCATCCCCGATAAAAGGGAACTCATCCCTAAAGGAAATTTACCTAAAAGGGCACTCATTCCCTAAGAGGAAATTCAGCTAAAAGGGCACTCATAACGAGAAGAAATGTAGCTAAAAGGACACTCATCCCCAAAGGAAACTTATGAAAAAAGACCACTTACCCCTGAGGGAATTTATCAAAAAAGGGCATCACTTACCTGTACATTGTACTTCACCGTCACCCTCATAACCGGGCCTACATTTACACAGGAAGTGCGCGGGTAAGTTG
>NW_007416724.1:0-568 GCF_000475195.1 Diaphorina citri
GGTGTAGTGTAGTGATGCCAACATCTGTAAAAGTTAATGTTAATAAAGGCCGGGCATCTCTTCGAGCTCTTGACGTTCTCTCAACGTGCGGCAAGCTTCCTGGAAAACTGCTCTACACTAGCTGTTTTTACGTCATTGATGCTGTTGCCAAAGTAAATTCTTGCTTCTTTTTCATTTATCAGGGGTAATGTGAAAGGACCGAGAATTTTCTTTCTTTAAAAGATGAAAGCACATCTTTTCACTCTACACATTTCATACATAATATTATTATTTTGCTAAAGGATAAGTCCTACCGAGCTACTCACATTGTCGGATATATTCGTACCAAGCTTGTTTTGTTAGTTATTTCAAAGTCCAACCTGAAATCTGATACATTTTATTAAAAAATATTATACATACATTCTTTTTTTAAGTGATGCAACCCTTAATACTTAATATTGTACTTCTTCTGTTTTGTTTAAGCTTCAAAAAAGCATAAAATATAATGGTTTATTTATTTTTATCGTAAAGCCTTTCCGTGTCTGGTTATTTTCTCTTTTTATATGTATGTAGTTTACAGAATTTTCCT
>NW_007416725.1:0-568 GCF_000475195.1 Diaphorina citri
GCGGCAAGACATTAAGTGGCGGACGGTGAGCCGGTCGCCACACTGACAGATAGGGGGGTCAGTTTTGGTAAATAGGAAATTGTGCGTTAGGCGGGTGTGGCCGATTCTCAGCCTGGATAAGATAACTTCTTGGGAACGTGTATCTTGGTCGCTGGTCTGCCAGGCTTTGATAGAGGGTCTGATGGTCTTTAACTTATTTGTATTGGGCACGTTATCCCAAAGACTTTGCCACTCGGACTTCATAAGTGCGATGACGAAGGGTTTGAAGTCTTCTGGGGTACACAGTTTGGATGGTGTAGTTCCGGTGGTAGGGTTTTTCGCGGCAACATCAACTATTTCATTCCCTTTGATACCACAGTGGGACGGGCACCACATAAAAGTGATGTCCTTCATGCAAAGTTTGAGATAGCTCCAAGTAGAGTATATTTTGGTAATCAAAGGGTTGGTGAAGCGAACATTAGAGAGGGCGGCTAGTGAACTTCGGGAGTCAGTTACAATCAGGAATTTACCAGACGGGCTATCTAGAATGGCCTCCAGACATAGGAATATGGCGATCAACTCAGCGGAG
>NW_007416726.1:0-568 GCF_000475195.1 Diaphorina citri
CGGGCGGGAATCGAACCCGCGGCCTAGCGCTTACAAGGCAGACGCACTACCAACTAAGCTAACTAGGCTGGCAGGGAAAATTTACTTACCACTGTCTGAGTAGCGGAAGTTTTCCAAGAACCGAATACATTCCTCAAGCCCAGCAAATATTGTGAATTCGCCTTATTTTCCAAGAACCGAATACATTCCTCAAGCCCAGCAAATATTGTGAATTCACCTTGGAATGGATTTTGCCGAAAGAACAGGTCAAACACAGCATTGTCTGTTACCTTGCCAGATTTCCAGTAGGCATAGGCCATTGTGATCTGGTACAAATCTGTGCATAACCAAAACATGATACACAACTTTAGTGGGTTGAAAAGATATTAAATATTAAATGCTTGGATTACAGAATAATTCGCCTTGGAATGGATTTTGCCGAAAGAACAGGTCAAACACAGCATTGTCTGTTACCTTGCCAGACTTCCAGTAGGCATAGGCCATTGTGATTTGGTACAAATCTGTGCATAACCAAAACATGATACACAACTTTAGTGGGTTGAAAAGATATTAAATATTAAATGCTTGG
>NW_007416727.1:0-568 GCF_000475195.1 Diaphorina citri
TAAAAGAGTGTGGGTACTCTGTTGCTATTTATAAAAGAGTGTGGGTACTCTGTTGATATTTATAAAAGAGTGTGGGTATCTACTTAGGTTAGGTATCCATCAGGGACAAGGTAGGTACATACTTTTATTTAAATGTACTTTTTTTTAGGAATCATTGCTGTTAGGAAGTGGATATTATACTGCAGGAAACAGGATGGTCGATTATTGATCACTTAATGTTGTTTTGTTGCTCTTATTTCAATCACAGAATACTTAGGTACGTCATTTTCCCGAAGATATACCGCAACCGCAAGGAAGTTCGGAACAAACAACAGATTAATTTATACTCATAAGATACATAGCTTAGGTTTTTCCCTCTACTTCGGCAGCTCTACTCTACTATTTTTTTTCTCTCTCTATCCTGTTACCTAATAAACGTAAACATTTCCCCAAATGACATACGATTACGATTACGAACATACGATTACGATGACATATAGACACGTGATATCTTGGTCCTGGGAACCAGATTACCGATTACCACATGAACCAAATCCTTATCAGGCCTAGCATCTCTGGGCTGTGATTG
>NW_007416728.1:0-568 GCF_000475195.1 Diaphorina citri
AGCGCCTTGACCACTACACCACCGAGGCAGGTATGTACAACATTTAAGGACAATAACAAGGCTGAAGAAGGGTAGGAGGGGTGGCGTTCCCCCTGGCTCCCCTTAACTACGGCCCTGGGTCTAGGTACCATTTTCTACTTTAACGTGTGTGGCGGGGGCTTACCTACTCTCCACCACTGTTATTGACAAGCATAAGTATCAGTATAAGCATAGAGCATAAGCAAGTTATTACTCATAGGTCAACGCATTATTAATGCTCTTCAGAGAATGAAGTCAGTATCAGTAGCATATTGCAGGAATAATAATAAAGATGCAATATTTATCTCTTGGTAGGTAGGTAAATACTGTAAATAAGTACCTCTTGGTACATAGGTACATGCGTTGGGAAAGACTCAATACGTCTCAATTTCCAGAGGAAGATTCGTCTCAGTGCACGGAAAGAAGATTTTTTTTTAAGAGGTCTGACAGAGGGAACTGTAACTGCTATGGCCTTATCGTCCCGAAATCGAAGAGAGAAGGAAGACAGGATAGGAGAAAACCAGTCGTTCCGAGAACGAACATTATCCCA
>NW_007416729.1:0-568 GCF_000475195.1 Diaphorina citri
GGTATGTACATGAAAAAAAAAAAAAAAAATGGTCGACCTGGATTCGAACACCACCGGCATACTGTAAACCCATATACTAGGGGTGGCCATAACGTGGCTCGTAGCTCTTGTGCGGCCCTCTTGTCTCTAATCATTTTTCATACCTGTTGAAATATTCCCTGAAGATCAAAACTTCCATGAGATGGAATTCTGAAGATTGTGTAGATCAAAATTTTATTTCGCATGCGGCGTGGCTCGCCCCGAATCGGCTTTATAGGGTTGCGGCTCCCGAAGGTAAGGTTAGTGGCCACCCCTGCCATTTTATACAGTATGCCGATCTAATGGTGGTCTTGGATTAGTTTCCCCTTTTGAAAAGCTCACGACACACCACTGAAAACTGTTCATAGTCATGATAAAGATAATAATGATGATTTTTAATGATCATAATAATGATGATATTAATGATTTATGGTATCATCAAAACCTCAGGAGCAAGAAGCAAGAGTATAAAGACTTGTAACACTTAGAGTGATGACGACCTTGACAAGGTCTCTGCTAGGAGATACATGTTGCTAAGTACATAGATACA
>NW_007416730.1:0-568 GCF_000475195.1 Diaphorina citri
TTTCCGCACCTTGTGCGATTTCTTGTAAATAATGCTCAATGATCTATTCATTATCTAACGCACCTTGTGCGCCTTTTTGTACATACTTAGTACCCTGCACTTCGTGCTTCTAATCACTTTATTATCTATCGCTCAGATCATTTTAATTTTCTGATAAATACTTAATCAAATAATTTATTATCATGTACCACTTGTAAATATAACTTAACGCACTTTCGTGCACTTATTTTGATACAATTTCAATATTTTTTTTCTAATCTCTTATCTTGCTACCTGAGATCCTCTTACATTTAATAAATACTTAATCAAATAATTTATTATCATCTACCACTTGTAAATAAAACTTAACGCACTTTCGTGCACTTATTTTGATACAATTTCAATATTTTTTTCTAATCTCTTATCTTGCTACCTGAGATCCTTCTTACATTTGGCTTTTTCGATTGCATCTTAGGTTGGCAATTATCATATTTGTTAATTTTGGTTGTGAGAATTTCATTGTACATAATTTTCCTTTTCTCAACCTCTTTCTTTCTGATCCTTGATCTTTTTTATTAGTATTATCTGG
>NW_007416731.1:0-568 GCF_000475195.1 Diaphorina citri
CTCTCTTCGATTTCGGGACGATAAGACCATAGCAGTTACAGTTCCCTCTGTCAAACCTCTTAAAAAAAAAAAAAAAATGTTGTTTTTGTTGTTGCAGCAGATTTACCTATAGCCGAAAGGTGATGATAAAATAGAGAAAACATCTATTCTATCAGCCATACTGAGGGTGCTGATCTTTAGCCATGTTTAATTGGCTCGTCCTGAAGCACAGTTGACCATCGTGAGTGTGACGAATAATAATTGAGAAAACAGGTAATCATTTTTGGAGCTCATTACCTATTTACATTATGCATTGTGCCCCATAAGAAGCCTTTTTCTGGACGACTAACCCCCTGGGGCCACAAAACGTTTAAGTTTTAATCTCGGTTTAAGAAATCTGATGGGCTAAAATTTTCGAAAATTTTAAAAATCAACCAATTGCTTAATCCGAGAGTTTAACTTAAACCGATTTTATACTTGCTCTGTCAACCCGGACCTTATACAGTTCACCGAGCCACTTACCTTGGGTTCCTGTGGGTCCACACTATCGTCCAAATACTGCAACAGGAATGCAAACAGCTGGCTGAGC
>NW_007416732.1:0-568 GCF_000475195.1 Diaphorina citri
ACAATGAAAAAGAAAGCTCCGTTTTGTGTTTAAGCTAACCCTGTAATGACACTGGTCACTGCTCATTTGTGACAGCTCATGTAGCAATTTTCTATTGATTTGACTTCTGAACAAGTACCTTTTTTTTAATTAGGTAACCAAGCAGATTTCTAAATCCAAGAGTTAAACTTAAAGAGGATAGAGGACCATGAACTTACAAATGACTTTCTACTGGCTGTTGAGATGATGCAAAATGAAGTGGGGTAGATCTCCAACTTGTAACTCCTCTGTTAGCACACTTCAGCGATAGAATACATAGTGAAAACACAAAATTCATGCAGAGAGATAGGGCTGGAACTTTTTATCAAGGCGATTTGTGATAATGATAGTTGACAGACACTACAGAGTACAGACAGACAGATTTTTTTTGGCACTCAGATTACTCAGAAAAAGAAATCTCTTTTGTTTATTTTTTGAAATCACCGACTTCCCGCGCAAAAGGTTCCTAGCGCTAAAAGAACCGCGCGGAATTTTTTCGAACTACAATAATGGGCCAGTTGTACAAAATATCCGGATGTGGCGCGTTCAC
>NW_007416733.1:0-568 GCF_000475195.1 Diaphorina citri
CCGGGCGGGAATCGAACCCGCGGCCTAGCGCTTACAAGGCAGACGCACTACCAACTAAGCTAACTAGGCTGGCTAGTAATAGTTTGAATATTTAGAAAACATTTTTTTTTTTTTTTCACAATAGGTAAGACTTGTTTAATTTAACAAATCATGTAATGAAAGCGATTAGCGCTTTTAGAGGTTGGCGTGGTGAAGGATCGGTGGTTCGATTTCTTGTCTAGACATGAAATTTAGCGTATTGAATTGAGTAACAACATAATTTTATAAATACATATGACAAATATTCAAATGTTTAATTGAAATTCCCCTTTTGATTCTTTTGAAACATTTCATAAATATTGTCTCCTCTCGCATAAGGTCGATGTTGTTCACACATATAGTATCTCAAATAAAAACTTCAATTTTGAATTTAAAAGGGTTTCTTCTATAATTGTTTTTTATAACTTTCTTATAAATTCTCGAAGCATCTCCAGACGCTCTGAATATTTTCCCCAGAGACTCTTTTTTGAGTGGCCAAATCCTCCGTCTTGGGTTTTGGTGACATCAGATGTCTTCATCTTCTGTTTTC
>NW_007416734.1:0-568 GCF_000475195.1 Diaphorina citri
TTTCTTATATTATTATCATAGTGGTTTAGCTCTATCCCTATATTGAATTTATACTTCCGATTTTATGCTTCAATGCTTAGACTGTATATGTTATGCTTCCAATATCGGCAAGGGTAGAAAATTGGAAATTGAATTTTTATATTCTAAAGATTCTCAACTGGAAACTGTAATGTGTTACTGAAAACTGTGATCTGTTGTCATTCCAGTCATTCGTTAATTTGACAGCTGCCAGGAATGTTGAATTCCTCTCTATGGCAAATAAATTTCCCCTTTTACCTTATGGTACCTACCTATTTGCCTATTTCGGTCTATAGCTTTTCTTGGATCTTTGGGGTTGGCACCTGTTGTTGATTTAGCCGCATTACACTGTTATACCCAAAAGAAAGAGAAAACCTACCTCCCTGTGCAAATTATCATCATTATGGAAATTTTTCTCACTACCTACAGATAGGTATAGATAAATAGTATATATAGATACCGTGAAGTTTAAAATTCGCGTCGTCACATAATTATCTCCGTGTACACAAACCTGAACTTATCTTCCACCTCTGAGACGAAGCTGATGTAT
>NW_007416735.1:0-568 GCF_000475195.1 Diaphorina citri
ACGTGAAATCTGACGTCACAACTCTTTGAACTTTTTCATTAGAACGGCAATTAAAAATTAAATTTTCGACCTTTTAAATTTAGGTACTTTTTCCGAGTTTTGACCTCAGATTCGGATTTTTCACAACTTTTTACGTAGGAATCGACCTTTTATTAATAATATTTTCCCAATTGCAACTCCTTCATTGATGGATTTGGTTAATCTTGATAGATGGAACTCTAACTGCTATACTTATCGTACTCAAATTGAAGAGAGAAGGTAGACATAGGAGAAACTCAGCCATTCCGATAACGAACCTTATCTGTTTAGGATAAAATCCGCCCCGGGAGGGAATCGAACCCGCGGCCTAGCGCTTACAAGGCAGACGCGCCACCAACCAAGCTAACTAGGCCTTGAGTAGTGACAGGGTTAGGGATTTAGTTGATGTAAGTTGTAAGACATTTCTAGGTACCTAATGTAATGCTAGCAAATAACAAGACTCCTTTTTCCTTATCATTACATAACAAGGGAACTATTCCTTATCTTACATTATACTTATCTCTCTTTCTCTCTCCCTCTCTCTCTCACC
>NW_007416736.1:0-568 GCF_000475195.1 Diaphorina citri
TTGGAACACCCTCCCTTTAGCTGTGTAGCATAAATCTCAGACTTACATCGTAAAATTTCCTACTCTCTCAATTTGACAACCCTCCGTCATAACCCCTAAGATGTATACTTTCTCTGACTGTGAATCCAACATAGTATTTTGGCTGTGTTTCTCAATGATGAATGTTTCTTGGTTGAATAATGCACTTTGTTTGGGATATGGTTCTTTAGACGTTACTCCATTTTCTTTGTCCCTTTAGTTTTTGGAAAGTTTATACCATTTCCATCTCCCCCTAGAATAATTGCATTACCTGTAAAGAATCACCAAGATCAAGCCAAGAACTACTGAGAAATGTAATATGTAACATTTTCATTTTATTTAATAAGATATAGGTATACATACATTAGGTTTTAATTTAGGACTTTTTTTGTAATAAAAAATATCTTTGTATATGAAGATTTTTTTTTTTACAAAATCATACATATAATTTCTAAGTTCACAAGAAATTAAAAATATAAATAGGTATAAAAAAAGAGGAAAAAAATTTGACAAAAAATTCAAGAAAAAAATTACGCGAAATTTTTTTTAA
>NW_007416737.1:0-568 GCF_000475195.1 Diaphorina citri
CTCTTAGACAGTATTTGACTAGGGACTAGGAATTCTAGGATTAGAATTTTCAGCCCATATATTTCAGGGACACTGGAATTCCAAAGTTTTTTCTGTATTTACCTACCACACTTCCGTTGTGGTATTTTTACGACGCGACGAACACGAGCAATTCAAAGGTCGTAAACGTCAAAATCTATACTAATTGCCACAGAACCAAAGGTGTTTCCTGAAAAACATAAAATAAGTTCCTTTGTATGCCAATCTAAATTAACCATTAATTTAACGCCTCTCATTTTTTGGGGGTAAAAAACACGCGTTGTGGCTTACTTTGTGACTTACTGTCTATTAATAGAGCCATTAAAAAAAGTTGCAAATTATGAGGTTTTTAAAAAAGAATAAAAAAACTCAAACAGCTGCCTTCTTCGCCTCATCTGGTCGTGATGTATTTTTTTATGGAAAAATATTAAAAATAGAAAACCGAGTTAACATAACCATGGATATCTATTTATGTTGAGGTAATCAACCCCATGAAACTGAACTGTTTTACAGGGTGAGATCAATGTGTTCCATCATATGAAATGATAAC
>NW_007416738.1:0-568 GCF_000475195.1 Diaphorina citri
GCTGATGGTGGAGGAGGTGGTGTTCTGCGCCTGAGTACTCGCACTAGGTCGAACCTGAAACACATAGAGACATTTTATGAAGTACTAGCAGGTTAATAAACTTTAGAAACGGGATACCATGTCAAGTACTACATAATACTAAAATCAGAAGAAAATGGGTCTTCACTTGACTGAATAAACAAATTTATTGGTGGAAAAGAGTCAACATGTTTCAGCATCTCATGATGCCATGCTCAGGACTAAATTGAAAAATTGCAATTGAAGAAAAATATATATAAACAAACAATATAACACATGACATTCTTCTTGTTTTACTACTAGCAGGTTGCCCATGCTTCTCCAAGGAAAATGGATGATACCTCGAGATCGGTTTAGATTTCAGCAAAATCCTTTCTAAGTTCAAAGTGTCCATAGGTGCAGCAGTCACCCTAGATACTAGCATGATAACAATAAGAAAACAAACACACAAAAACAACAACTTACCGGAGTCGAACCATCGGCCTCTTGAATGTCGATCCTCGTGGTAATGACTCCAAATGTCTGCGATGATTCCTGGTATGCAATACGT
>NW_007416739.1:0-568 GCF_000475195.1 Diaphorina citri
ATAACAAACGGCAGTCATAATGTAGCCGAGTAGGAGCTAGAAGTCAGGCATGGAAATGACACTGCTGGGTTACTATAGATTTATATCAGGATACCAGGAATAAAGGAGAACCTCAAACACCTTTGAAACTTGAAACCTCCTGCTGATTCCCTTCAATTTACGGTTATTGATGGTAAACTCCAGTTATAAACTTGCTGATAGATGATTGATATATTGATGAAACCATCTAGGTCTAGGAGTTCAAAATGACCAATTGCATCAATGATAAATTGTAACACCATATTACCTTTAGCATACCTATTTACCTATACGGTCTTTATGGTTGTTCTTTCGGTTGAAAGTTGAAATACAAGCTAGTAGTCTACTACCTAACGGCTTTCTTTAGAAATTTTTGGGGATTTCTTTGAAGCAGATAATACACAAGTTCGAGTTGATATTCTTTGTAAGGTTAGGATAAATACGAACCAAGATGTCGCTGTCAAACAATCAGCTGTCATGCCAACCCTGGTTTGGTCAGCAATAGACCCGTTTTCAGTTTTATTAAGGGTAGGTTTTCTCTCTGTCCGTT
>NW_007416740.1:0-568 GCF_000475195.1 Diaphorina citri
CAGTACTGGGATTCTAAGAATTTCCATATGGGAAAACAGTCGTTTAAGAGATGGGCTGAATTCTAAGAAGAGTTTCTAGTTTTCTACCTTACAAAAGAACCAAAAACTAAGAGACCCAATCATGGTACATACTTATCAATTTCTACCTGCCTTTTACATGGAACTTGACGCTTTATGGTGCTACGAAAAACAATTTAATCTTGGCGCAGACAAAATTAACCCATAAGCTCCACAACTGTGTCTTCAAAGCTTCAAACTTCAAACACGTTTTCCATTTTCACAGCAAAGGCGATGCGGTATACCTAACCGCGCCGAAACGAAACGGGTTAACTCTAAACACGACCTTGATAATGATAGCATTAGCTGATAAGTCCGCGCTGAACCAAAACCATATCCCAACCAGAGCAAACCATCTTCCCAATGCATCTCACGAGGGCAAGATAAAACAGCTCGTGATCACGACTTGAGGAATCCTTAAAAAAAAATAAATTTGAGAGAAAAAATACACTTCGCAGATTTAATAATAAGAAAAAAGAGTTGAGAAAAAAAAGAAAAAAAAAAAAAAAAA
>NW_007416741.1:0-568 GCF_000475195.1 Diaphorina citri
TCGGAAGATTCGGAGTGTCTCTCCTGTTATAGGTTATCGCCAGAGTTTCTCTTTCGTCCACATTCCCTTCGCATCTCATATGACCTGTGTCTACTAATCTACTGATTTTGTTTTGCACAAACTCCCGATAGGTATCGCCATTGTCAAATCTATTGCGTCTCTTCCCAAGAGTTGGCGCGCTAGGAATCACGCACATTTTTCGTACTTCGAGAACTTTCGACTCTTTCCGATCAGGGTCGTTTTTAGATTCGGTACCGTATTTTATATCACCATCGGCATCGTTGAAGTTTTGTTCAATTCTATGGCCGTGAATAGTTTCCAAACCGTCCTCATTTCTAATCCCACAACGGGCAAAACCGCTTTCCAACCGATCACCCGTTTCAACGTTTTCATTCAGCGACTTTCCACTTTCCAGCCCATCTGTCCGCAACACTGCGTTAAACCGATGATGTTTGTAATTTTTCAACTCAGATGTTCGACCTCTCACCGCTTGTCCACCGTCTTCAGTTGGACTATTCAACGCTCCATATTTTCCATCACCGTTGGAACGAAATCTTTGAAAGCTGTC
>NW_007416742.1:0-568 GCF_000475195.1 Diaphorina citri
GTTAACCTAGATCATCCAAAACTAAACAAGTAAACATCCTTGATTTTGAATCATTATTTCATTATCACAACATTGTATGTATCACGTATACCTACATATGGTACATGTATTATATGGATATGGTATGTTATGATTGCAATTATTATGTATTTCTTAATAAAGATCTTTATAATATGTGTTAGCATGTGGTCAAAACGAGTAGGTACCTACCCACTCTTCTCCTAATGGAGGAGTTGCAAATGGGTAAAAATTATGAATAAATGGTCGATTCCTATGTAAAAAGTTGGGAAAAATCCAAATCTGAGGTCAAAACTCCGAAAAAACAACTGTAAACGATCGAAAATTCAATTTTTATTTTCCGTTCTAATGAGATGTGTGACGTCAGACTTAACGCAGTTGCCGTCCGCTATTTTCGTCCGCTAGGTAGCGCCAGTATGCAAGCGCGCTAGCGGAGGAGCAGAAAGAACTGCGCAGAAACGTATGCGCACAAACACATTAATGCGTTGCCTGCAAGGGAGCTTTGCTCGGGACATTTGATGTGACATCATCGCCTACGGGAGCGTATGCC
>NW_007416743.1:0-568 GCF_000475195.1 Diaphorina citri
TGAAGGACCAAAAACTAAATCTGGCCTGAAGGACCAAAAACTAAATCTGGCCTGAAGGACCAAAAACTAAATCTGGCCTGAAGGACCAAAAACTAAATCCGGCCTGAAGGACCAAAAACTAAATCTGGCCTGAAGGACCAAAAACTAAATCTGGCCTGAAGGACCAAAAACTAAATCTGGCCCGAAGGACCAAAAACTAAATCCGGCCTGAAGGACCAAAAACTAAATCCGGCCCGAACGACCAAAAACTAAATCTGGCCTGAAGGACCAAAAACTATTTCCGGCCTGAAGGACTAAAAACTAAATCTGGCCTGAAGGACCAAAAACTAAATCCGGCCTGAAGGACCAAAAACTAAATCCGGCCTGGAGGACCAAAAACTAAATCCGGCCTGAAGGACCAAAAACTAAATCCGGCCTGGAGGACCAAAAACTAAATCCGGCCTGGAGGACCAAAAACTAAATCCGGCCTGAAGGACCAAAAACTAAATCCGGCCTGAAGGACCAAAATATAAATCTGACCTGAAGGTCCAAAAAGTAAGGTTAGCTATCTTATCCGCAGGTCTACTGT
>NW_007416744.1:0-568 GCF_000475195.1 Diaphorina citri
TCAGGTAGACCTGATCAGGTCCGCCTGTTAGTGATCAGGCTAGCTTATGAAAATGATACAGACTTACAGACCTCACAGCGAGAGACTCTCACACTTTAGAAGACCTAACTTGCGCCACTACAGTGTGAGAGGTGTGTATCATTTTTATAGGTTTGGATTGTCAGGCGCCATCACGCGACTCCGCGCTACAAAAACTTGGGCTACAACGCTTATAATGTGTGGCAGGCCTGGCTCGGAGCTGGTCCAGTTCTAACTATAAGGTCAACAATTGACTCATAAGTAGGTTCTATTCATATTTACCTATTGTTCGTCTACAAAGGTACCTATACTATTTACTACACATGCCAGCCACACGGGTATATTTTAAATAGATACATACGATACGAGTAGATCTATCCAAAAGGTCAAATCAAATGTTGACTCAAAGGTAGGTAGTGTAGATACACTTTCTAACTCGTAAAAACCATATAAAAATAGCAGACTTTCTTCCAAGAGAGAAATGCTTAACAGCCACCTTCCTGCTCAACAGCAGGTTGCCTCACGGACAAAGGATACCAAATGATTTTGA
>NW_007416745.1:0-568 GCF_000475195.1 Diaphorina citri
TGAGACACACGGAGAAAGGCTTCAAGTGGTCTCCCTGTAGTGTGTCTTCGTTCCATCACTTCCTCAAGTAAGTTCCTCACTCAGCTTAACTCTATATATTATGTTATTAAAACCATGTTTAGACTGCTCGGGTAGTCTCATTCGAAGAGGATAAACAAGGTATATTCTATTCTATACACAAAAAGTCCACTCCAAGGCTTAGGTGTAGGGGCAAACAGCCCTAAAGGATGGGTTAAGCTTCAACGAATCTACGAAGTTCCTCTTTAGTTCTGATGAATTTGGGGACAACATCAAGTACGTGGAGTTTATAGTTAAGGTGTCTTTGGGAAGATGGCTTCTTAATGAGCGTTCTGAGATACACTGAGTCAACTCCGTGCAGTATGTCTGCGTTTCATTTGCTCAAGTATTCTAGAGCTTTCTAAATATAATACAAAAACAATAAATTACTCCTTAGTTCGTTATCAACAACAGAACTTTCTAAATATAATACAAACAATAAATTACTCCTTAGTTCGTTATCAACAATCACTTATTCCGTTTTCTAAAGCTGTGTCCCCGTCGATCGACG
>NW_007416746.1:0-568 GCF_000475195.1 Diaphorina citri
ACGCATTGAAATGTCACTAGTGTGACGTCAAATTTCGATGTTTTTACATACTTTTTTTTTATGATAATGTGTTTTTTTGTGTGCAAATAAGTAGATAAATGTACATACGAATAGTTATTCTTGTGTATTTTTTCACGAGGAATCTGATGGTTTAACTTATAGCTCTATACGACCAACAGTTAAGGAGTTACCAGGTTCGATTCTCACCTTTGTCAATAAATTTAACTAATTTTTGACCGAACGAAGTAAAGGTCTACTAGTACGAGATCTACAGCTGTAAATTTTACCTCATAAGATACCAGTTAAATGTTTAAATAAATTCTGCACGTTGGTACACTATACTGAGTATATCTACTCAGGAAGGAGGACTACCTCATTCTAAAAATAAATTTCAAATTCTAGACAGATAATATAGGAAAAATCGGATTTTTTTCTAGCTTTATTAGAAAAGAAATTTTGTTTCAAAACTATAACAAACCAATTAATAATTTTATTATTTTATTTCTTTTTATCTGAGATCTGAGATTGAAAAGAAATCTGATGCAGGTTACTGACAAATAATGGCCAA
>NW_007416747.1:0-568 GCF_000475195.1 Diaphorina citri
TATGTGGCGTATGGTACAGGTGGGCCAATAAATGGTACGTTTTTTAGGTGGGCGAATAAATGGTACACTTACCCTAGGCCTGTTGCTGACTTCTTTAATGTTCAAATTACTTCTTTAAAAAAATGAAAAAATTTCAAGTTCAAAAGATTTTCAACGCTCCTTTGGTGGCTAAAGACCTTTGAATGATTAAATGATTCTTTGAGTTAAAACAGTATATATATTAAAGTTGAGTTGGAATCTTATTAACATCGCGATAGTATATTAAGTACAAAAGCTTTTATTTCAATTCAACTAATTAAGAAGAATAAAGAGGCAAACAAAAAAATATACAAATTAATTATTTAAAATTCAATAGAAGGGGACACACTTTATCCCATCTCCTCGCTTTTAACCTCAGTGAATTTTTAATCCGACCAATTACTGTGCTTTCTTCTTATAATATTTCATTTGAAAGTTTTTGCTGTAGGGGACACTGGGGATAGCGGCTCTGGCCATAGGCGGTTCTTGCCTAAATTTTTGGGGGGGCTTGATTTTGAAGGTACACCTTCAAAATTTTGATTTAGCTTTA
>NW_007416748.1:0-568 GCF_000475195.1 Diaphorina citri
AAGTGAAAATCTAATATGAATCTAATTAATAATAAAGAGAGATTTGACAGAGGGGACTTTAATAGATTAGTTGCGCTTACTTGGGTAATGTTTCAAAGTCATAGAGCAGGAAAGTCATAGAGCATGATGCCATGGAATCATGCTGAGATTCAACCCTAGCCTCGATATTTAATCCAGCATAATGCAAATAGGTGCGAGTACTGTAGTACCGGTACAATATACATAAGTAAAAATTGTTATAATTGAGTGAGGAGCAAAAGTAGGTAGAAGTACTTTCCTCGTATGTGAAGAAGAAGAAGAAGAAGAAGAAGAAGAAGAAGAAGAAGAAGAAGAAGAAGAAGAAGAAGTAAAATAAAATATACCTTGTTTATCCTGCCCGAATAGGCCTGAAAAGTCCTTTTAGTTTCTTCTCGTCGATCGACGGCCGGTCGACTATGTTTGGACACACCTTAAAAACGGTGTCCACCTGTCTACTAAAACCGGCCCTCATACATCCTATTGTTCATGTTTTATTTACCTACTCTGCATTGATAGGAGATATTATAGGTTACCTAGTGATCTTGAAGAT
>NW_007416749.1:0-568 GCF_000475195.1 Diaphorina citri
TGTTTTTTTTTTTTTTTTTTTTTTTTCTCAACCCCCCAACTTACAACTTACCGAAAATAGTAAGTAATGGAGCAGTTGCAGATGGATAAAAAATATGAATAAAAGGTCGATTCCTAAAAGTTGTGAAAAATCCAAAAATCCGAAAAAGTAACTTTAAAAGGTCGAAAATTCAATTTTTAATTACCGTCCTAATGAAAAAGTTCGAAGAGTTGTGACGTCAGATTTCACGATTTCAAAATGCGCAGAAACCCTTGCGCACAGACAAACGAAGCGGGAGTCATGAATTATGACGTCATCGCCTACGGGAGCGTATGCCGTGACGTCAAACTTCACGATTTACCGGCATTTTTTTAATCGATTTATCTCGGTATCTAGAAGTCGTAGAAGAAAAAGAAAAATTCCGTTGTTCCTCATTTTTCCTGCTCTTTGAGTAAGCGCAACTGATCTATCATTCAACCTGAATTCTAAAGCTGCGTCCACACATAATCGACGGCCATCGATCGATGTCGACTGAACCGGACACTGCCTCGACAACACAGATTCACCTCGTCTATCGGCGGCCGTGAAC
>NW_007416750.1:0-568 GCF_000475195.1 Diaphorina citri
ACGCCAGATCTTCGAGTCCGTATCACACACCTCCCAACACACAAATATATCAACGTCACACTCTTACTCTGATTCCCACCCTGACATATTGAAAATATACACCGTGTCCCAGAAATTTCAGTGAATTTTTCCCCAAACCAAGTGAAAGTTGTTGTTGTTGTTGTTGTAGCAGCTTCAGCTCTAGCCGAATGGTGATGGCAGAATAACGAGAGGATATCTTATTATTATATTTTTCTTCTGCCATACACCGGGGTGATGGTCTCTAGCCATGTTTATTTGGCTCGTCCTGAAAGTGAACCTTCATTCTTTGAAGAGCTTATTCCGGCAACAAAACTTTTGGACTTCTCGAAATTTAGAATCATATAGGAATGACTTCCACAATTTCGGACCAAAAGATTTTTTTTTTTCCTCTGTTCACATTATGCGGTTTTGTGTTTTTACTATTCACACTGGTTCGGAGAAAATCCAACTGAATATAAATTCAAGAACACTCAGTATAAGATCTTGGTTAGACTAAGGTTAGAAGGAATTTTCATTTCTTTGCAAACTTTCTTCTTCTCTATAAATA
>NW_007416751.1:0-568 GCF_000475195.1 Diaphorina citri
CCGACCCAAAGTTCTAACTTTCGTTAACATCCCTAAAGGGGATTTAGCTAATTATAGAGTACCTAACTGAGATTTTTTTTCTTCAGGTGTATGACTTTGGAAAGTCCTGTAGGGTCTAACCGTATGGTGCCCGTATGTGCTCTGACTGCTGACTGCCACTCCTCATTGGATGACGAGGCAGCATGGATGTATTTGACCACTCAGTCACTATCAGTGGATGTGTCCACTAGTCAGCAATGTGCTACCAATGGATTCAAAACAGTACATGAGGAGTGCTCAGGGAAGACGGCCTGAGAGACGTAGAGCTGAAAAAATACGCCCCGAGTCCGTACCGTACCCACTAAGCTTATCCGATGTTAGTGGATTACAAAATGTCCAACAACTGTCGTATGGATATCGGTGGAGTCTTTGAATGATTTGAATTTCGATTACTCTAGAACAGAAGTTCTCATTTCTCAACCGGTGGTACGCGTACCACTGGTGGTACGCGGATACATTTTAGGTGGTACGCAGTCATATATTTATAATAACAATAAAAAATGTTGAATGGTGGGGTTTTAATACTATA
>NW_007416752.1:0-568 GCF_000475195.1 Diaphorina citri
TCTCGCCCAGAAGAAAGTCCTGCTGTCCGAGGAGGTGGCTCAGCTCCGCGCCGAAGTTCAACAACTAGAGCTTCTCCTAGAATCCCACCAGATGTCGTGTCGTATGTCCCGCGTATCCCCAGACACCGGCGTAGATGAGAACGCACCTAACCCGTCGTTCTTGGAACAGGAGAAGGTGACCGTGGGGGGAGTGACGATCAGTATCAAGTCTGAGCCGGGGATCCAAGTGCACCCAGAGTGTGGGCCGGTCAACAATACGAACAACAAGCGAGTCGCGCTAGGTGAGTTTTGGCAACTTTTGAAAGATTTACGCCTTTGTTCAACTTTGAAAGATTTACACCTTTGTTCATTTTTGAAAGATTTACGGCTTTGTTCAACTTTGAAAGATTGACGCCTTTGTTCAACTTGGAAAGATTGACGCCTTTGTTCAACTTTGGAAGATTTACGCCTTTGTTTTCTGAAAGATTTGGCACCTTTTCTGAAAGATTCACGCCTTTATAGTCCTTTATAGAAAGATATTCAAACAAAAGTCAGTCCATTTTTGGGCCTTTCTCTGAGTAGTCTGAGT
>NW_007416753.1:0-568 GCF_000475195.1 Diaphorina citri
GCCCCTTTTCTGGAAGGGAGCAGGGTTCGAATCCCGTGAGGCAGAAGTAATTAGACAAAATTGAAAAATAGAAGGTAGATATCTAGGTGTAAAATACAAGCGTCAACCATTACCTCCGTGTGAAAGCCACCTCTCAGGTTGATGGGCACCTATACCTCTTGATGGGCACCTATACCTCTTAATTACTCCTCTATAAAAATCCCCCCAAAATATAAGAGGCCCTAATTACCTCGGTCATTTGTGAGTGGTAATCAAACAGCCTGGCTATGATTGGTACCGATTGCTTAATTACCGGTAATTCAGTTGACCGATTAATCACGGGTGTCAAATTCGTATCAAAGAATATTGGGACGCTTTTGCGGCGATTTCACAGACTCTCTGAATCACTTGGTTGGTAGAGCATTTTCGAAAGACAAGTTTTCTGGCTAGGGGACGTTAAATTGTCTGGCTAGTGGACGTTAAACAGAGAGTAGACTAGCGTCTGGGACTATAAACAGGGAGGAGAACAGCTAACTCTAACCAGCCTAGCTAGCTGGCAGTTCTTCAAAGGGTTCTCTCTGCTTTTAAA
>NW_007416754.1:0-568 GCF_000475195.1 Diaphorina citri
GTTAATTACCTAAGTAATTGTGTTATTAATTAACAGAGTAGCATCTCAACAACTATAGAAGAGGACACAAACATAACATGGCGCTGAGGAACAAACCGAAATAACATTTTGAACTGCAAATTTTTGAAAATTGAATAAAAAGTTAAAAGACACTTTGTGGAACAGTAAGTAAAATATTGAAGTAAAATGAAAGAATCTTAAGAAATATTGTGTAGGTATAAGATGTATTCATTTCATACCATTGCTGAACTTCTGTGTAAAATTTTGTACCAATGAACTTGAAATGTTTGATTTTTGCGTAAAGAACTTTTGTGTCAAATAGTTGAAGATTCATAACAACATGTCACTGTCACTGTTACCCAAACTTAAGTTTGTAACTGGTGACTCAGTTCGGTCAGAGCTGGACAGTTTCAAAAGGAAATTCGAAAATTTCTTAATTGTGAACAAATCAGACAATGAATCAGACAGAATCAAAGTTGCTTACCTGCAACTTGCAGTAAGTAATGAATGCTTGGAACTCATTCAAATCTCAGAAGTGGACTCAGTGGAAGATGTGTTCAAGAAGTTA
>NW_007416755.1:0-568 GCF_000475195.1 Diaphorina citri
TCAAAATATCGATGGTCAGTTTTTAGTGCCAAAACACGTTTTGAGGTCCCTAGAGCCTAAATCCAAAGTTTCAACCATCATTGGTCCGTGTGTGTGTCTGTGTGTCTGTCTGTAAACAAAATATCTCGAGAACGGTAAGAGCTAGAGACTTGAAATTTTGTATGTAGATGTCCAATGTCACCAATGTGACAAGGATGCGACACGAAACTTTTGGTTGAGATCGGTGCAACGGTTGGCGGAATTTTACCGCTTTTTGGCGGTTTTCGGTGTAATTTAACAATATATCGGGAACGGTATGAGCTAGAGACTTGAAATTTGGGTTGGCGGCATTTTACCGCTTTTGGGCGGTTTTTGGTGTAATTTAACAATATCTCGGGAACGGTATAAGCTAGAGACTTGAAATTTGGTATGTAGGCAAATGTGACAAGGATGCAACACAAAACGTTTGGTTGAGATAGGTGCTGCGGTTGGCGGTATTTTGACCGTTTTTGACGGATTTCGACCGTTTTTTGGCGGTTTTCAGGTATACCGACTAAACGGTTAGAGATATGGTAAAAGTTAGGGTAAT
>NW_007416756.1:0-568 GCF_000475195.1 Diaphorina citri
GCAAAGTTTTTTGGTTTCAACAATCCAACTAAAAGATCGGTTTGTCTTCAAGATTATAGCTGTGGTTTTCTAGTTGGCTCTATTTTCATTGAAAAAAAGGTTGGTATTGTTGCTATTGACAAAGTTCTAACGATAATCCCTCAAGGATGCGTCTTGAGCCCCTGAATTAGAAAACTACCTCATCCACCCTGTACATATTTTGAATGATACATAATTATACACCCTGGTCTAGCTACTTATGTTAGCTCTATACGATAATATGGACCTGATCTCTGTTCACACCTTATTACAGTCAATGAGAAATCATGCTATCAATAATTATGCTTATAACTATAATATTCGAGCTTATACCAGATGCAATCAAATCTGACAGGAGAATCAGTCATGTGATCATGTCAAAGAATATAAAATACAGGTAACGAAGGACTGTCCCAAGTTATGGTTGGTAAACTGGCACAGAATGAAATTCACAAAAAAATTTAAATTCATTTATTCCTACAATACCATATACGCACATACTAGAAATAGTACATCAGGGTATGATGTAACTTTGATTATTCCTGAAATA
>NW_007416757.1:0-568 GCF_000475195.1 Diaphorina citri
CTGAAAAAAATGTAAACAAATCGCCATGTTGTGCTCATAAGAGTGGCGCGAATTCCAAATTTTGAGAACCATCGGGTTTATTAGTGCATGATTATAAACTTTTTTCACACAAGAGCTTATTTGATCAATAATGATGAAATAAGCTCTTCGTACTGTTATTTTACTGGTTTTGGTTTTCAAAATTTGAAATTCGCGCCACTCTTATGAACACCATGTTGTGCTTTTTTTAATTTTTTTAAGGATACACATCGGGATCGTTACTTCCCCTCCCCTACCTTATACCTCCATGCATCTACCTACTAACCTATAACTATACCTACCAAATAACAATCTATATCTACAAACCGACTAAACCGAAATGTAATTGGTAATTCTGGCATTAGATCTCTACACAAATCTAATGAGAGTATAATGAGCAATAGGTAGTAGCTTCTTAGTATGTTTCGGATAGCACAGGCCTTGCACATGATTTCTAGCAAGGTCTAAAATCTCAAGATAAAGCTGTTGAAATGTTTGTGAGGCCAATTTTCAGTAGGTGACTAGGAAATGGTAGTGTTAGTCAGTCGTA
>NW_007416758.1:0-568 GCF_000475195.1 Diaphorina citri
AGC
The DNA here is from genome assembly GCF_000475195.1 of Diaphorina citri. Classification (NCBI taxonomy): domain Eukaryota; kingdom Metazoa; phylum Arthropoda; class Insecta; order Hemiptera; family Psyllidae; genus Diaphorina; species Diaphorina citri. Next base: position 4 of record NW_007416758.1, read on the forward strand.
CCAAGGGGGGATGCCGGGCCACCACCCAAAATACGACCCTACTAACTTCAAACAATGGTCTCCTTTTCATTTTATTTCCTGTATTTTCTTTTCAGAAAGGGAAACTGAACACTTGTGTCCAGAAAAGCTAGTAAACCTTTGATGGTAGGGGTAATGCGCCATCTTGGTTTTCCAATGGTTTAAACACTTTCCTAAAAAAAAAAAGGAAATGAGCTGCAGAAGAGGGGAAATGAAAAAGAAAAATTATAGGTAGCCGTATTTTATTTTCCTTCATTAACTGCTGACACCGGGCCCCCAGAAGAGTCCGGGCGAAATGAAAACCGATTGAACCCTCCTGTGAACGACCTTGGATCTCACAAGGTCAGGATAGGGGTCAAAGTTAGATTGCTGAACACTAGCAGCATAGCTTTGTGGTTATTTCAACCTGACACTCCACATGTGGGTGGAGGGGGACTAATGAAGCGTTCGAAAATGAATTAAACCTCACTACTGGAACCATGGCGGCAGCGGCAGCCCATAAACAAGAGATTCACCAGAAATTAGTTGCAGTTGAGGGAGCCGGTGT
>NW_007416759.1:0-568 GCF_000475195.1 Diaphorina citri
CACTGTCCCCGCCATTTACCTGGAAGGGAGAAGGGATGAAGGGCGTTAGAATATTTCTAGCTGCACAATCTAAGGAGAAAATAGCTTATAGGTTTGTTTGTGATTAGGGGAATGTTACAAAAGATCTCACCAGGTCGCAGTAACATAGGGCGTTTATTATAGCCGATGGCCCTACTTATACCAATACCAATCAGTGTGAAACACCCTCGGCATCGCATCATTTGAATTTTGCTGGTCCAAATTGGGCCAAACACACTTTTTTCACAGCTCATCAAACAAATTTACCTACTTTAAAATAAATATGTAGAACCCCTAAATAAATCTTATAGAAGTTCTTCAAAACAAAATGCAGTCCAATAACCACATCAAGTGGGTCATAAATATCAATCAGTTCTCACCACAACACTCGAAGCTTGTTGAGAAATGTAACATAAGATTCTTCTCAACAGAAAGGAAGTACAAAGATCTTAACAGGAACATTAAGAATTTGGAAGAACTTAACAATCGGTATCCAGAGAACTACGTATAATTGAACAATTTACAAGTGGTCTTCAAAACAACTCCAGAA
>NW_007416760.1:0-568 GCF_000475195.1 Diaphorina citri
TCTGTATTGTAGGAAAGTAGTTTTATTATTATTTAAGTATTTAGCTCGGGATTTTAGTTCAAAGTAGGTTATAAGGTCAAATAAGTAGGTTATGTCTGGTAGGTATTCTAAGAGAAAAAAAAAATCCTACTCTTCTCCTTGTGAAAATGCCTCATCATTAAAACATCCTCCTATTTTTGAAGTACTGAAAGACTAGCCCATAAAAATGAGCTTGAAGTTCATTTTCATAGGGTCCAAAGAGATTCATAAATTTTACATTTCGGACCAAAAAAAGGCCATTTTATACATGGACCTAGGTAAAAGTAAGTACTCTAGCTACTCTCCCTACCTGCCTATCCCTTTACCCCTCCCTTTTCGTCATGCCTACCTAACTTTACCATACCAGCCTTACCTACCTATCTACCTAACTCTATCCCGTAAAGTTCAAAGAAGGGAAGCAACCATCCTACCCTTTCATAATTATTATCAAGAAAAAGAGACGATATGAAAAAATTATGTTGGCACCATATGGACCAATTTGGTTTATTAGATTAGAGGAAGGTACCAAGGATTGTAATTTAAAGCAAAA
>NW_007416761.1:0-568 GCF_000475195.1 Diaphorina citri
GAATAGAGAGAGAGAGAGAGAGAGAGAGAGAGAGGGAGGGAGAGAGAGAGAGGGAGAGAAACATCAATTAGTTTGAAAAAGAGTGAGAGAGAGTAAGGAGAGACAAAATATAAACAAAGTCGAAGAACAAGAATCAATGAAATAATCCTACTGAAATAAAAGGGAAAACTATAACATCAGAACTGTAGCTTTTCCTTTTGGAAGCTACAGTAAAGGTAAAGGTGAAATTTTCCCTACAAATTTCACACTGGATGGAAGGGAGGGAATTCTGACGGGAACTTGGGTGAGAAAGGAAGAGAGGGAAAGGATAACAGAGGTAGAAAAGGGATAGTGATACAGAAGGAGAGATGAAGGTGAAATGGCCGGAGGAGGGAAGGAAGAAATGAGAGGAGAGAAGGGAGCGGAGAAGAGAAATGGAGGGAAACGAAGGTAAAAGAGAGAAAAAGAGGGAAATAGGGAGGAAGAAAGAAATAGAGGGTTAGAAGAGGAGAGAGACGAAGATAAAAAGGTAGAAGAGAGGGGTGAGAAACAATTGGAAAAACTTGTTGCCAAGGCGATGCACCCTTCC
>NW_007416762.1:0-568 GCF_000475195.1 Diaphorina citri
GGGGGGTGGGGGTGCAATTTTCCATATTGCTTTCTTACATTGATGTTGGCAGGTAAAGCTTTGCTTGTAGCAATGATGCAGCTTACAGGTTGGGGATGAACTTTTACCGCACAACCGGAAGATATAACCAACAAACAGCCTTGGAAGCTCAGAGGTAGAACGTTGGACTCGTAATCCAGAGGGTTGAGGTGCGAACTCCAGTGCGGACAGTGCGAAATTCCAGAATTTAGTAGCGTTATTTTGAGGTGGACATTTCTCAAAGCTTTGTTCAGTTAGCACCACAATTGAACGACGAAGTATGTTCCAAGCTTCCAGTTTTATATCGACAACTTTGCATCTAGTTTTGGTGTGAGTCTGTTTTACTCTTGAACGATTTGCCTGATTTTATTGAAATTTGGCAATCGGGCTCGACTAGGCCTTTGGGGGCCCAGATTCATACCTAGCAGAGTCCAAGGAATTTTGCGTCACGTCAATTTAAGTAAATGCCTTTCTTCATTAATCCTCAGTCCAACGCTGGATCAACACAATGGCGTCATACCATCACGATTTTCACAAGGAATCTTCCTCA
>NW_007416763.1:0-568 GCF_000475195.1 Diaphorina citri
TCAGAATCAGTTAGAAGATGCCTCATTGAGTTAATTTTGGCATCCACTGACTTTTCTTTGGCCATATAATAAGCTCGGATCTTCAAGTAGTTGTATACTATCATTTTTTGTAAATTGTATCTATGGTTCTCTAAAAGTGCCTGATTAAGTTCATGTACATCAAGTTCAGGAAATACAGGCTTCGTGATTTTTCTTAAAACATATTATTACCAGAGATATAACCGTTTTTGTAACCGACTGTAACAATTGCTCAGCAACATAAAGTTATTTGCACTTTCCTTACCACAATTCTTCTCTTATTTTGGTCCTTTAATTTCTCTTCAAAATTTTGCAGGTCTGCATTCGTTCTGAGAGGTAGAGTTGCAATCAGTTGAGTAACTTCTTTATTGTTCTCACTTGACAGTCTACTGGCATTATTATTATTTGTCAGCATTTGCTGAATTAAATCGAGTTTCTCCTTGATTTCCCGCTGCCCGATATCCAAGACGGCTAAAATCGTTCCCAAGAAGAACGGCCTATGTGAAAATTTTCGATTTTTTTTTTATTTTTTAGTTGGGGCCTCTGTGAT
>NW_007416764.1:0-568 GCF_000475195.1 Diaphorina citri
AGACTGCGGGAGTAAAGGGACTTTTCAGTCTCATTCTGGCAGTATAAGCAGGGTATATTCTATTCTATTCTATTCTACATTTTATCTATAACTCAAGTTATGTCCAAAAGGAAATATGTTGGGCAAAAAAAATAAAATCTTTATCAGTTCTGAGCCCCCCAGTATAAGTTTTTGTTCAGCACGCAATTTCTGCCGGACACAAAATTCTGAGAATTCGTAAACTTTATTAACTTTACCACGAAGGGAAATAAAAAGAACTTTCTTTCTAAGAATATTTATTTTCTTTTACAATTTTTTCTCGAAACATTCCTTTTTAAACTATTCGTTTCTGGTTCCCTAAGAAATGTAGGTAGGTACCTACTCATAAACTGACCAAAGTCCTTCAGCCCAAAACTGCATTTGCATGCGGAAGTACCTAAAAAAAAATCTCGTAAAAATACCTACACAGAGTTCTAATAAGGTGGTTTTAATCTTTTGGTACTTTAATTTTTTAATTTTTAGCAAACGAAAATTTGCTTACAAAAATAATGCAAAAAGTTCAAACTCTTACCTTGCCGATGGATATGAA
>NW_007416765.1:0-568 GCF_000475195.1 Diaphorina citri
AAGAAAATCGCACTATTTCCAGTGAAAAACTAAGATTATTGCGGAGCAATCAAATTAGATGTTTCACTCTCAGGAACGTCTTTTCTATGTGTATAAAACTTTATATCTAAATGAAGGAGAAGGCAAAGTTGCAATATAAATATATTTTGTTTTATCTTTTCTATGTGTATAAAACTTTATATCTAAATAAAGGAGAAGGCAAAGTTGCAATATAAATATATTTTTTATTAAAGACCTAAATAAAAACGTTGGAAGCAAATAAATTAGATTTCAAACAAGATCAAAAAGACATGAAGACCGTTGTAATTTTCGTATTTATATTCAATAGGGAAAACGACTTTGACAAAAGTTTTGATTGAAGGAGAAGAAGTTATAATTTCAAATTGACGTAACACCTGACAGCAATAATACCCCTCTCCTCTTGATTGCATTTTGTTTTATAAATTCACTCTCAATGAACGGTCTAGGGCCGGACAGGGTCCCAAATTTTATCAAAATCAGGCTTTCTAACTTTGCGGGAGTTAAGGCAGATTGGTGGATGGTGAAACAAAAAATTCACAAAAAGGAT
>NW_007416766.1:0-568 GCF_000475195.1 Diaphorina citri
CGAGTTATTTGAGTAGAAAGTTCCGATCTCTGGACTTTCGGGAGAGCAAGGCTGCGGTCCTGAATTATGAAAGCAATTTTACAACTCTGCACTCCTCGTTTTGCTCTAATTTGACTGAAGTCACTTTTTTTTTCTTTTATGGCCATTTTACGTCATAATTCTGTGAAGTGCGAAATTCTTTATGGAACGCTTTTCCATTTAGTTTGTTTGTTGTAGTGGTGTAGCTGTACCGAAGGCGGTTGATGGTCTTTAGCCAATATTACCTGGCCCGTCCCGAATCGCAGTCAACCATCATGAGGAGCTGTGCTTTTCCTTGGAAGCATGATAAACCCCTTTGTAACCTCCAGCTAGCCAGGCTGGTTAGGGTTTGGCTGCTCTGATCCCTAGTTATAGTCCCACAGCAAGACACTGGTCTGCTCTCCGTTTAATGTCCTCTAGCTAGACTTGTCTGTCTATCTGTTTGTCTTACAATAGAAAGCAGTACCACTGGACCATCTTTGTTCAAATGTAGAGTAACAGACGAGAGTCCTAGACTATAAGGTATCCTTTTTTATCCTCGCCAAAGTTA
>NW_007416767.1:0-568 GCF_000475195.1 Diaphorina citri
GTCCGAATATTTCGAACTAATGACGTCTAGGAAGTGTTTTCGAAAGACTAGGGGTGATATGTTGCTTTTCTTATCAAAGTGTAAACTTGATTCTATGACGGGGACATCCAAAGACCAGGGAGGTATGTGTTTCTGAAATGGGGCGAACTCACTACGGTGTTGTTAAAGGGATATGAAAGCACAGACATTGATGCGGTCACTAAATGATGAAAACTGAAAATCTATTGATGACAGATGAGAGACATGAAAGCACAGACATTGATGCGGTCACTAAATGATGAAAACTGAAAATCTATTGATGACAGATGAGAGACAATCACGTTTTCACGTTTCAATTTCGTAATTTCCTATGTGGTGGACTTGTGCCCACTAATTCTCCAAAGACTTTCTGTTCGGTTGTTTTGTCTACTATCGAAGGATGTTGGGCCCGTTATTTCACGAGCGACCGTCAAAACGAGAACACAAATTCTTATACGAGTATTAACCATCTAGCAATTTATAATACTTCAAAAATGGCCGAATATGATGACAACACAAGCAACAAATTCAGCGAACCACTAAAAAAAAT
>NW_007416768.1:0-568 GCF_000475195.1 Diaphorina citri
CTGTCTTCCTTCTCTCTTCGATTTCGGGACGATAAGACCATAGCAGTTACAGTTCCCTCTGTCAAACCTCTTTAAAATTAAAAAAAATCCTTTTATCAAGCCTCCTCTCTCTCTCTCTCTCTCTCTCTCTCTCTCTCTCTCTTATTATTTTGACACTCAATCTTCAAAATGGGATAACTCAACAAATCCGGATCAAGGTTGCGTATAGCCGGACGTCCGTCCGTCTGTCAGATCTAATGATGTAATGAAAAATCACCCAAACAACACAAACAGAATATCCCCCGGGAAAGAATTCAGAGGAAGGATATGTGCAATTATTTATTCTGCGCCATATTTTCTCAACACAATCATCTCTCAACCTAGGTGGCCTTACTTAACATGGTAAATAATGCGTATGCCTTAGCTCTTGTACAAACATTATTTCTAAAGCGTCTGATGGCTAGTGAGTAGTGAGGCTTAGTTTTTTTTCCTGATATTGTGTTCCCACTGGCAATTGGTGATTCTCATGATTTTTTTTTATTATCTCAGAAAAAACTATAAAAATTTAAAAAAATATTGAGACTAAAAC
>NW_007416769.1:0-568 GCF_000475195.1 Diaphorina citri
AAACAAGTTTTCTTCTTAAATATTTTTTTTCTTTCCTTATTTCCTTAGAATTATTACGGCAACTGAATGACATTTCTTAGGCAGTTGGGTTCTTTTTTGTTTTGATCGGCTTATGTCTGTTTCTTTTTTCGACCCAATTTGCTCTGATGGGCTGTTGAGGCCCTACAACTTTTTTTTGTCTAATTACTAAGGCGCTTTAACCTTTAAGTAGGTCGTTCGTGCTGCAATCTATGCCTACAACTTTTACGTTACCTCTAAATCATCGTCATCTTCCAAGTTGAGCACATCCTCGCTCTCCTCCTCTTCCTCTTCTTCATCCTCCTCCCGTTCTTCTTCCTCTTCAGATTTATCCTCTTCTTTCTTCTCCTTCTCCTCCGTTTTCTCCTCCAGGGGGGCGGGTGTTTCTTTTGTAGCAGTGACTCCAGTTTTGGTCGCCTCCTCTGCTTCTTCTTCGTCTCCCGATTTGTCTGTGTCACGGAGGCGTGTAAACTTGGTGGTAACTGTGAAGAAAAAAATATGCACCTTATTGAACGAGCAAACAGAGATTCAACTTGACTATTTTTCCTTT
>NW_007416770.1:0-568 GCF_000475195.1 Diaphorina citri
AGCCCGTCCTTCCTTTATTATTACGATAGTAATAAAAAAAAGGTATAGTGGACGGGCTATTGTATTTGCTTCGGTGTCTCCTATCCTGTCTTCCTTCTCTCTTCGCTTTCAGGACGATACCTAAGACCTTAACAGTTAATTGTAACTGCTTCTTTGATTCAAGCAGTTATAGTTACCTTTATCAAACTTAAAAAAAAGGAAAAAAATCTAACTCTGTATTGTAAAATTTTATTGAATTCAATTTGACCTGAGCCGCTTCGCATTAAATTTCCTTGTCAATGAAAGAATTTATTTGTTTTCTCTCGCGGCAATGTTATGTTGTCGTTAGCCTGTCATAAATATCACATCCTATTTTTCTAGAGCTATTGTCTCCAGGACGTTAATGTATTGGACGTACGTTACCCAGAGGTACTAAAGGGTTAAACTGAATGTATTAGATCAGGGGTTCTCAACCTTTTAGTAAACACGTACCACTTGAAATTTTCAGAGTTTTTGACGTACCACCTTATATTTATATATGGCTAGCAAGGTGGAGGTTGCAAGATCGAGACCCACTTATGACATTTTT